>NW_026974915.1:300000-504031 GCF_030014295.1 Loxodonta africana | reverse complement strand
CTTAACTATCCAATCATATTCCCAACTTGATTCAGGCATCACTTCCTGGTTGTGGTCTTACCTAAATATTTTTCTGGCAGATTTGTTCACTTCTTGCTCCGTACTTCATTGTACCTGCAAAACCGATTACCACAGCATGAAACACAATTGCATTTACTTGTTGTGGTTGTTTAAAAAATGTCCACACATTTGTCCTCTCTCCACGCCCAGCCTTCTATGAGACTCTGGAGTGCCTTTCATTAGCAGTAGGAGTCTTTCTCCACCCCTTAGTTGGGGCCGACATTATCATTGTTTTGGACTTTGGGATACTGGGAAACTTGATACAAGCAGAGAGTTGAAAGACTTTGCATTGAGACTTTCCCTTTTGTTGCTCTTAAGCCCTGAGAACTCATGGAAGCGAACCTAGGCTAGCCTACTAGATGATGAGAGACCAATGGAGAGAGGATCCTGTGGTGTCACTGAATTGACTTTAGATGAACTGGCTCCCACCTGACCTGGAACCAAATAGTAGACACATGAGGAAGCCGTGCTGTGATCCACTCTGCCTGGCCCAGGTCAGAAGAACCCCAAATGGACAACTTGAAAAATTGTGAGCTTAGTAAATGCTTGCTCTTTTAAGACACTATAATTTGGGGTCATTTGTTACACAGCAATACATGACTGATAACAACTGTTAACTTGGCTGTTTCTCTCAGCAGGCAATAAGGGCACTTCTCTGAGTCATTTCATCATCAAGAGCAACTGCCATAGGGTCTCACATGTAGCTGTTATATAGTAAATCTTTGTTGGCTTCATGGATGAATGAATAATATGAACCATAACTGTGAATCTGCACAAATTCATGTGTGCAAGAAAACATGATATTTCTTTCAATCAACTGAATTCCAACTCAGAGCTCTTGGCTTACAAAATTGCGGTGAAATTTTAACCTTACTTATTTTTAGGGCTTTGTTTTTTTTTCCGTGTTCGTTTATTTTTAGGGTGCCCCTCACCCAGATATGCAGTAATTCCTGGAGTCTAATGAAGGACCAAGGTTTGGAGAAGAGCTTTAACACACTCATTGCCCCAGCCTATGTGGGTGATCTCTCTAGAAGCATTGCCTCTGCGGCTTCCATTCCCAGCTGGAGCATGAGAACGTTGGCAGGGCTGGGAACGCCATAAGGGGGTCTGTCTACTTACGTGCCTGCATCACCCTTTGAGGTGTTGCCACCTACCCCAGGGCTTTATCAAGAAGCAGACCTCACCCCTTCCTAACGTCTAGGACTCTGCTCTCTGACTCCCACTCTTCCCCTGGGTTCCAGTTCACTCAGTGTGATTAATCCAGTGAGCTGAGGCTTTTACCATAGACTCTTCAGAGTCTCCAGGTTTCAGGGATTCAACTCTGTGAGTCGAACTACCTCTTTGAAATGAGGTAGGGAAGGAAGGAAAATGCAGAAAGATTTTATGTTGAATTTAATGTTTCAATAAAATTTCTTGCCATGTGTTTTCAAAGGGTCCTGCCTAACGGTTCCCTCTGTTCTCTTACAAGATGCAGGACGATGAGGAAGGAATGTTTGTTGTGTCATAATCTGTGGAAGGATGCAAAGTGCACATGGGGTTCATTGCTCCTGATGCTCACACTATTGCACCCCACCTACTGGGAAATCACCGTAAGTGTTGCTGAGTCCCTCACACATCCACACGGAACAGCTTTCGGATTCTCATAAGCAGGAGTTATTTGTGTCCTAAGATGAGCCACTCCTTGGAAGCCCTACCCTGTCCTATAGGGTCACTGTGAGTCGGAATCAACTGCATGGCAAGAGTTTTTTTTTCGGAGAGGGGTTGATATTAGCTGCAGAATAATGTTTAAAAAAATTCTGACAGTGTAGCAGGTGAAACCAACACAATGAAACTGAAATGAGATCTCTTTTCACACTTATCGACCCCACAGTTCCTTCGAAGTGTGTACTTTTCACTGGGTTTAGAGGAAAGAGAGAACTCTTCACGAGAGAGACACAGCTTGGGACACCTCCAAAATCACACGCCTCCTCCCTGATGTTAGGTGACATTCCATGCTGTTTGGCTGGTTTATCATCTGACTGCTCCACACAAATAGAAGGCCCATACGGGCAGGAGCTTCTCTGCTGTGTTGCAAGAGTATCCTGGTTCCTAGCACCTAAGAAGCACTCAAAACTGATTTGAGTGAACGAATGAGTGGGTGGGTTTTTATAAAAACCATGGTACTGCTGTCTTTATGTAGTTACAATAGTGAAAACAGGGATAAGGAAATGGAGACTAGTACTTGTATAACTTAAAGTTATATAAAATGAGAACAGAACTTCTATAATGAAGAGAGAGACAAAAATAAAGTGTACTAACTGAATGTACTCCCTTCACTTTGGTTGGAAAGAGACATGGTAAAGTTGGGTTGTTTTTCCCCTACTGATTTATAGGTTCTATATATTGAATTGAAAAATTAGTCTTTTAGGAGTCACAAATATTTCTATTGAAGATTATTCACCTGCCATAACATTGCCCTTTGAAATGTGCACAATTCTGTGGTTGTTAGTATATGGACAGAGTTGTGCAACAATCACCACTGTCTAGCTCCAGAATATTTTCAGTACCCTGTAAATAAACGCCCTACATATTAGTAGTCATCTCATTATTCCTTTCGTCCAAGACATAACAACCACTAATCTACTTTCTGTCTGTGTTGGTTTGTCTGTTCTGGACATTTCACATAAATGGAATCATGCACCATGCGGTCATTTCTGTTTGGCTTCTTTCACTTAGCATAATGATCTCAAAGTTTGTCCATATTGTTGCATGTATTTTAATGACTGACTAATATTCCAGTCTACGAATATACCACAGCTTGTCTACCAATTCATGACATTTGGATTCTCTCCACATTTTGGCTATTTATGAATAATGCTGCTATGAAAATTCTTTTGTAAGTTGTTATGTGAACATGCTTCAGCTCTCCTGGGTACATACCTAGGAGTGGAATTGCTATGCATGGTAACTCTGTGTTTAACTTTCTGAGCAAGTACTTAACTGTTTTCAAAGTGATTGGATCATGTTACATGTCCACCAGCAATGTATGAGGGTTCCAGTTTCTCCACATCCTCACCACTTGTGTTGTCCATCCTGTTGATTTGAGCCATCTCAGTGGTTTTGAAATAATAGTGAGTTTTGGTTTTGATTCGCATTTCTCCAATGACTGATGGGGTTGAGCTTCTTATCATGTGATTATTGACCATTTCTATGTCTTCTTTGGAGAAATGTCTATTCAAATCCTTAGCCTGCAATTTTTTTTTCAGCTTTTTGCCTGTATTTTTGCTTTCTTCATATAGTTTTTGCTATGCCAAAGATCTGTATCTATATCTTACCAGTTTTAGCCTTCACAGCTTTGGGATTTTTAGAAAATCTTTCTCTTTTACCAATATAAAGCAAAACAAAATCTCTCATAGTTTCTTCTGAAATTTGTATGGTGGCATATTTTACTTTTAAATATGCGATCCTTTTGGAATTTCGTTTCCTGCAAGCTATGAGAAAAAGGATGAAAATATTTTTACAGGTGATCTAAATTATTACCAAATTGCTGAAAACACTCCTTTTTGCCTTTTTGCCTAAGCCATATCTTAACTGCATTTTCCCATATTCCATATAGAAAAGCGTTTTTACAGAAGGAGGCCTGCCATTCCCAGCCATTTCATTTTAAGGTTTTGCTTTGCTGCAATAGAAATCCCTTCTATACCTTATCTACACACCTGTTCTCATAGCCAATAAAAATTTTGTGTGAGTAGGACTCCTGTGAATTTATAAGATGAGGTTGAATTTCATATCTGGTTCCATGTGGTGCAGTCCAGCAGGACAGACAGAAGCAGTAGCTCCGGAGGCAACAGAAGCTATAAGCACATGAGCCTCTCGAGATTTGCTGCTGAATTTCACAGAAAGCTCTAGACTTTTCTATATAAACATATTATATATGGCCATCACCTCAGAACAGACAGAGAACGATGCTTTGAAAGTGACGCATTCAGGACAGAACTGGAGAAAAATGTAGAACAATCTTCTAACTCACAAAAAAACACCAGACTTACTGACTTGACAGGGATTGGAGAAACCCTGAGTGTATGGACCCCAGATATCCTTTGAGGTCAATAATGAAGTCGCTCATGAGGTTCACCCTTCAGCCAAAGATTAGACAGGCCGATAAAACGAAATGAGACTCCAGCAGCATACTAGCCCAGGAACAAGGACTAGAAGGTAGGAGAGGACAGGAAAGCTGGTAATAGGGAACCTAAGTTGAAGAAGAGAGAGTGTTGACATGTCATGGGGTTGGTAACCATTGTCATAAAAGAATATATGTACTAGCTGTTTAGTGAGAAGCTAGTTCTGTAAACCTTCATCTAAAGAACAATTTAAAAAGTTAGGCTTTCAGAACCAGGGTGTTCATTCCTTAGAAGTATGTGCTTTGTTGAACATATCTACCCATTTCTATTGGGTATGTATCTAGAAGTAGAATTGCTGGGTCATAGGATACATGTATGTTCACAGCTTTAGTAGATATGGCCTAAGCATTTTTAAAGTGGTTGTACCAAATTACACTTTCACTAGCAGTAAATTAGAGATCCCTTTGCTCCGTGCTCTACCTAGTAGTTGGTATTTTCCATCTTTTTCATTTTAGCCATTCTGGTGTGTGGGGGATAGTATCACATTGTGACATGTTGTTAAGAGTTTCTCTGATAACTAATGAATGTATGTTGGCCATACAGAAATCTTTTCAAGTATTTCCTCATCTATTGGACTTTTTTTTTGCTTTTGCTTTATAAACGGTTCTTTATATATTCTAGAACCAAGTCCATAGTAGGACACAGGTATTGCAAATAACTTCTGCTACCATACGAATTCACCCTTGTGGCTTGTCAAGAGCTTTCAGATTCAGAAACCTGCCCTTTATAAGAACAGGCAAATGGTTAGTGACGAAAGTTTATTAGGGGTTAACAGGGGCAGGAGGGAGGAAATAAAGCAGTGTTATTGCATACAGAGCACGGAGTTTCAGTTTATGGTGATGGAAAAATCCCATTGATTAAGGGTAAGTTTGCACAGCTGATTAATGTAATTGCTGTCAATAGCTTGTACACCTGTACAACTTGTTCACTTGGCAAAGGTTGTGTGCAATATTTACAGCAGCAACAAAAATGAGCAGCTTCTGAGGCAACACTATAGTCTGCAATTGATGAGATTTTTTTTTTTTTATTCTTTTATTATACTTTTCTCAGTTTTCTGGTTTGTTAACATGTGACTGTTAAAATCAAAGATAATAAAGCGTTTGCATGATGAAAGTGGTAACAATGTCTATCCCACCCACTGTGTCCATCTGAAGCTTAAATGAGGAACTACATGCCACTAGCAGACGCCCAGCCTTACTTGGCACTCGGGAAATATTTCATTTCTCCCACTCCTCTGGCTCACGGTCTTCTCCCCTTGTTTATTTGCTCTTTTCTCTTTCCAGCTGGCTGCATGTGACCACCAGGCTTCCTGACTCCATCATTCTGCTTTCCATACCAATGTTATTGTAACCTTGGGATCTTGGGCAGTGGTGAAAGTTACTTACTGTCCCTGCCATTATGAAGGGGACAAGCCAGTGCGGGTGGGAGGGGCAGTGGGGAAATTCGGCCTAGAGAAAGGACAGACCACCTTCCAGGAACCGCAGTGGCCTTCAGAGAGCTTTGTTGGCTGCAGTTCACCTGGCCGGCTTCTAGATGTCAGAGTGCGCCAGGGCTCGGTGCTTAGTTCTCTCTATTGACACCCTCTGTCTAGGATGGCTCAGTGAGTCCACTACTGTCTATCTGTAGCTACAGATGCCAGCTTTATAGCTCCAGTCAAATTCCTCCTGGGTGCAGACTCATATATTCAAATGTCAGCCTAACTCTCTGTATTGACCTCTTCTTTCGTGAAATGGGCATTATAATGGCACATTCCTTATACGACTATCATGCAGAGCAAAAATCTTCAGGAGAAGCACTTACAAGAGCGCCTGGCACCAGTGCATGTGCTCAGTAAGTGTTAGCTGTTAGTATTGTTACCTGACATCTCCACATGGATCTCTGACAGCTATGCCATGTTATCAAGGCCATGAAGCAAGTCTTGGTCCCAAACCCATTCCACCTGTATCAATTTCTCAAGGCTATTTTTTTTTTTTACAGTGATAGGAGTGTGTGTGTTTTTCCACTTAATGGACATGGTTAAAAAGGTTGACCAGGTCCTTCATAATAAGTTGCTCCAAAGTTCATATGGGTGACCACTGAAACAAGTTACAGTCAACTAATATAGAAAAAAAACAGAACCACTCTCAGCTGCTCATGCTTGTACTCTGAGTTCAGAATATCTGGTGAGGACACTATTATGGACTGAATTGTATAACCCCAAAAGGTACGTTGAAATCCTAACTACCGTACCTGTAAATGTGACCTAATTTAGAAATAGGGAATTTTTTAAATTATGTTAATAAGGCCATACCAGTGTAGGGTGGGTCCTAAACCTAGTCCCTCCTGAGTTATAAAAAGAGCAGAATAGACACAGACAGGAGCAGATGCATCTACAAGGCCAGGAACACAAAGGGTGGCTGGGAGCTGCTAGAAGCTGAAGTAGACATGAGCCATGCCCTGAATTCAGACTTCTAGCCTCTCCTGTACTGTGAGA
The DNA here is from genome assembly GCF_030014295.1 of Loxodonta africana. Taxonomy (NCBI): domain Eukaryota; kingdom Metazoa; phylum Chordata; class Mammalia; order Proboscidea; family Elephantidae; genus Loxodonta; species Loxodonta africana. Next base: position 497,338 of record NW_026974915.1, on the reverse strand, counting down.
AAATAAATTTCTGTTCTTTAAAGCCACTCAGTTGTGTTATTTTTTTTTCTTATGGCGGCACTAGGTAACTAACACACATACCTGTGCTTATAAATCCAGCCCAGTGTAAAATAGTGCTCTCCCCTCCTTGTCTAGCCCACCTGGATCCTGCTGTTTCCCTATCAGTGTCCTCTGCTTTCACTAAGCTACAAAAGAGCCGGCTTGATGCTGAGGCATAGAAATTCACTTTATTTTTTACTTTGTATTTATGATTAACTAGTATTAATTCTAATGTTTTCTATGGCTTTTAAATTTTTCTGTGAATGTTCATATAATCTGTGAATAATAAGTTATATTTTTCTTTTTCTTGTCATTTTGTTCTAGCTTCGACCTCCACTGTTAAATATTTAATAGAAATAATAAGAGAAAGCATCCTTGTTTTATCGCTAATTAATTTTAAAGAGAATGTCCCACATTTCACCATGAACTATCATGCTAGTTGTATTTTTCCAAGTTTGGGAACTCCTTTTTTGTTCCTAGTTTGCTCAGAGTTCTTATGTCTCAGTGTGATTGGATTTTATCACTGTTTTTCACCATCCCTTTATGAGCCTCATCTTTTCTTCCTTAACCTACACATGTGGTGAATTAAGTTATTAAATGTTTAATGTTCCCTCAAGATTGCATGCTGGCAATAAACCGCCTTGATCATGGCATATTACATGGTTTATACTTGTCTGGAGTTCTTTGCCAGCATTTTATGTAGGGTTTTGCATCTCAATTACTTATACCTTCCTTTTCTAATTCGGTATCAATATTAAAGTAGCCCCACACAAGGATCAAGTTGGAGAGCATCTCATATTTTTCTCTTCTTTGGTGACTATGTACAAGTTTAAGATGATCAGTTTTTTGCATGTTTGCTGGAACTGGCGTGAAAGTGGTCTCCCAAATCCGAAACCATTTGGCCATCGAGTTGATTCCTTCTTCGTAGGGAGATCTTGAACTACTGACCCATTTTGTATAGTGATTAAAGGCCATTTCTGGTGATAGTTTACTTAGAAAAATTTCCACTGCATGTTGTAGGCTGCTAGGATTTCATCATTAAATATTATGCGGTTATCACTGTTTTCGGCCTCGTCCAGGCCAATTAATCAATTCCAGATTTTCCATTTTCCCAAAGTCAGACTGCTATCTACTCCTGGTACCAGTTCCCTTACCTAAGACTTATTTGCAAAGAAACATACAACCAAGCCTCCTTTGAGTCTATGATGTGAGAATACAGTGAGTCCCACGTAATGTAACTTCTTTGTAATTATTCTTTTTTTTAAGTGTTTCACATTTACTTTTTTTTTTTCATTTCCCACCTATCTAGCAGTTTTAAAGTTGTGCATTTCAGGTTGAGGTCAGTAGCTGGATTGACTCTGCGGGGCGGGGCGGTGCCCAGTTGCATCTGGGCATCAAGAGAAGGCGCCTCTAGAACTAGGAGGCCTGAGGTGGAGCTTGGGTGGTTGGGGGGGTGGGGGCGGGGCAGGGCTGCACAGAGAGGGGCGCCCTGAGGGATGCGCGATGTCCAGGGCTGCCCCACTGCAAGCTCACGGGCAGCAGGATGGAGTTGGCTTCAGGAGCCTTTTGCCACAGTCCCAGCCCACCTAGCCCTGCCCTGAACTCAGACCCCCCAGGCTCACGGATCTCACCAGAATAGGGGAAGCCTGAGGCCACAGAGAGCGAGACCCAGTGTACATACCTGAGCCTGATCACAGCGTTTATGCTGGGATAGGAGGGCAGAGGAGGCATATGGGGACTTGGGTCCAGACGATGACCCAGGAAGGGTGGGAGAATTGAGGTCACCCTCGAACTCTGGGTCCGCACGTGGAGGCCGGAGGTTGCACTTCTGGGAGGAGAAGGCAAAGCCCCAGAGGCCACACTGTACATACACACACTGCACCCCCTTTCTCCCTCAGAAGGGCTCCCCAGGAAGGTCACCCCTAGTTTGAGGTGCAGCAGAACCTGCCCCGGTCAGAACTAGGGACTTTATTTCCTGCACTTTCACCACTGGCTGATAGTAGACTCCTTTCTCCATAGACTAAAGAAGAAATTATCAAAATAAGGGCAAAACTCCAGACTTGAGTTAAGGATCATAAATTAACACGGGGAAATACAACTTTAGCAATAAATGCCTGTTTGGAGCCCAAGTTGCATTAAAAAAAAAAGGAAATCCTGAACAAGACCCCAGAGGGAGTGATAGGAACCTCCCTCTTTTGTCTCAGTCCGTCTGTGGCCCCAAGCTTTCTCATCTCCCACCTCCCAAGACTGTATCAACTGCTTTGAGAGTTTTAGAATAAAGATCCCCAGGAATATGGCTGCTCTCATTCAGTAAGGATTTCCCCAGTGCTGGACTAGACTAAATTCTGAGAATTCTCCAGAGGCTTCCGGGGCCTTCGTACTGGATGGTCAACACACCAAGCTGCAGAGCCAATTCCTTTTCCCTGCAATTGGGCATGACCCCAGGGACATGACCCTGAGGGTGCTGACACTTCCTCAACCAATGACCCTCCCCGTGGGTCTCCCTCTGTCTGGGTCTCAGGATCAGTCAGGCCAACTTGTCCACTCCGGAGAGTTTCTGTTGAAGGACACCTAAGTGGCACTATGGGTTTGTGCCCCCCACTCTGCAAACCTGCCTCCTCTGAGTGGGGTGAGGTGCTACTGAAACATTGAAATCATTGAAACTAGCAGAAGCCACAGCCCATGGTGCTGGGAGAAAGCTGGGAGGCAGAGAGAGGTAGAGAGGCTATAAAGGCCCAGTTGTGAAGGTGAACTGGGGCCAGGATGCTCTGAAGCCAAAAAGCTGAATGGTCTCACAGCTGCAGCTCCTGAGCCCATCTCTTCTTTCAATGGAGAAAGTCTTTCCCTGCTCTTACTTAGCTGGACTGGAAGGGCCTTTGACTTTTAACATGAAGCAGCCTCCAGAGCCTCTTGGGGCAAGTGATTGTCAAGGAGGTTCTGCCCAGTGCCCCCCCCACCCCTCCCACTTGTCAGAGGGCCAGGAATTTCAGTCTTCCCAGTCCTGGGCTGATCTAGTGACTTATAACAGGATTTCACTGGAACTCGAAACTTTGGAAGATGGGAAATACTCCTGGGTTCTCTTCACACAGCTGAATGCCTGGTTCCTGGTCTTACTATACAAGTTTCATAGAGGATGCGAAGAGGAGTTTGGGCTTGACACCTGACATCTTAGCAGTGGTTCCTGTTTGTTTGGGAGGCAAGTGGTAAAAAGAAGGCAGCATCTACTACTTCCTTTTCCATGAGTCTCAGAAAATCCTCCTGAAGACCGTCTCAGGTAAGGACTGATGGGAAATGCCTTGGTTTATTCTTAAACTTTGCCCTTGAGGCATATTTTGTTGATGACCACATATAAAATATTGTCCTCTCAAGGATGCACTCTAATTCTTATCTAATCTTGATGCAGAATGAGTATATATGAAAACTAAAGTTGGTTCTTAAGCAAGGGATTATCTCTCAGAGAAGGTCCATGGGAAGGTTCATACCAACTTCTGTGGTACTAATATTGCACCGAGGAGCCCTGGTGGTACAAAAGTTAAGTGCTCGGCTGCTAACCGAAATGTTAATTGTTTGAACCTACCCAGAGGCTCTAAGGAGTAAAGATCTGGCAACCTCCTCCCGTTAAGATTACACACCAGTAAACCCTATGGGGACAGTTCTCCTTTCACACCGGGCCACAATGACTCAGAAATCCACTCGATGACACCTAGCAATAACAACAGGAAGGCATTGCTCCCGATGTGCCTGAAATGCCTCTCTGGGGAAGGCCTTCAGAGCCGGCTCATGGCCACATGGGAATTGAGACTCATTTTTTTGTTTCCACGACTTATTTTGGGTCCAAAAATTTATTTTCCAGTTTATTCACCAGACTTGAATACAGCCAGCTCTCAGATATTGTCAGAATTAATTCCTTTCTCTAATAATGATTTGCGGCCAAGAGCATATTCCCAAGCCTTTCCAAGAGACTGGAATACCTTTCCAAAGAGGCACGTCCAGCGCCATGTTGTCCAGTGACTACAGTGTTGACATAGTGTATTTACCCACATAGTTCCCACGTTTTCTGCTTTCCTTAAATACGACTGAAATTCCAAGTCTACCACCTGAACCACTTTTCTCAGTGTTTCATTTAGGAGAAGTCTGGTGGTGATGAATTCTCTCAGTTTTCCATCCCCTAAGAATGGCATTACTTTTGCTTTACTCCCGAAGGTATGACTGGATATAGAATTATATATCTATATAGATTAATATTTCCCTCTTTGTGTTGAAAAAATGTTGTTTCACAATCTTTTGGCTTCCATGGCTTCTGGTAATGACTATAGAGTTATTTGAATTATTTTTCCCAAGTGAAATGTGTTGTTTTCTGTCTAGCTTCTTCCTATTTTCTTGGTCTTTGTTATTCTGTAGTTGATTATGATATATCATATTTTTATGCAAATAATGCACATGTTTTATATATTTTTTTCTCTTTTTGTCAACTGCATTTTCCCCCTCCCAGGTATTGTCATAAGCACAGTACGCCGTTTTCCTTTTTACATGTCACTGTAAAAGAATTCATGTAGTGTGCTTACAAATACACCTGAGGTGGGGGGGAGGGCCTGGTTGGCAACAAACACATAATGCACAATATTTTCATAATAATATGGTATTGGGGTGTATAATTCCTTAAATTTAACTCGTTGGGGTTTGCTGAGTTTCTTGAATCTGTAAGTTCATGTCTTTCACCAGATTTGGAAAGTGTTAGCCAGTATTTCTTCTAATACTTTTTTCTGTACCACACATTTTCTCCATGTCTTCTGGAGTTCCAATAAAGAAATAGGCTTTTGTTCTAGTTTTTGAGGCTCTGCTCATTTTTTTCTGTATTTTTTTCTCTCTGTTTTCAGAATAGATATTTTCTATTGATCTACTTCCAACTCACTTAGTTTTTTTCTCTGTCATCACCATTCTGCTTTTGAAACTATCAAATGAATTTTTCATTTCTAGCATTGCATTTTTAGCATGTAAAATTTTCCTTTGCAAATAGCGACTATATTTCCACGTATTTAAAAAATGTCCCTGTTATTTCTTGGAGCATGATTAGAATAGCATTTTAAAATACTTGTCTTAAGATTTCAAAGCTGTAAGTCTTGCTTAAATGTTATGGAAAAACAAAATGTTAATTTTGTTTTTCTTAGCATTCAATTGACCCAGATATGTTCAGGCTGCAAGTTCTGTCCTGTTTTTGTATTCTGTGGCTCACATCTTCATTCAATTTTTGAAGCCTTTGCGGTGATACTCGGGTCTAATCTACATGAGTGCCACCCAGACTGGAATCTTGATGGCGTTGTAACCCCTAGTGAGGCTTTTAAAGGATTTGATAACGCTTCTTAGGGTCAGGGCAAGGCATATGCATCTGGGAGGGGTGAACCAGGAGTTATAGCAAGTTTGAGGAATCTCTTTCTTGTGCTGCTTCCTCTCTCTATTTCTCTGATGCTCTCTGAGCTCTGAAGGAGTGCTTTCCTGGCCCACTGGCAGGAATGCTGGGGCTTTAATCTCCTCATTCTGTCGTGCACATAAGTGACCGGTTCTGCCTATGGGGCCAAAATACTCCACAACCAGCCCAAAGGTTGGCAGCATGAGCCTGTCAAGAAGTGCCTCAGAAGACTAGCCTGGTGATCTGCTTTTGAAAAGTCACACCCTTTGAGGCAGAATTGACTAAATGCCAACAGCAGACAGGGAGAGAGAAAACGTAATGGAGCTTCCTCCACACTCTTGGGCCCTTACATACTCTGATCAAAGAGAAGGAATCTCTTCTTCCAGAGTTTTAAGTTTCTTCCCACCTGCCTACCTGCCCACCTGCCCACCTCTCTCCTTTTACGGACCCTCTATCCCATTTGATATGAGAGAGGGCTTCTCTTGGAGCTGTTTCTGTCCACAGCTGGTATGCAGTTACATGATTTGGACTCATGTAATTTCAGCCTCTGGAATGTTTATACTTTATGTTCTGGTTTCCTACCACTGCCAACCACTTCCTTTGCAGAGTCCTGAGATAGTGGCCCATGCATTTGTCCAGATACTTAGTTGTCAGATACCAGTATAGCCACCGGGGGAAGTGTTGGTTGTGGTAAGTGGGGGAGGGACTGTACACTGAAGGAGCTGCAAGATCTGGCTGTCTTGTATGAGCAGGACGGGGGTGTGCTGAGGATGGGTGCTGAAGGTGCTGAGTCAAGGGGAGTTTAATATAAAGTTGGGTCAAGGAGAGTTTGTTGATATGGGGGAACTCTCTCCTAACAAGGATTTATCGCCATAGCAAAGGCTCTAGAAATGGGTCTCGTAAGCTGTGGCATTGTTCTTCGATGCATGGAAAAGGCAATGGCCCACTATCTATGAAATAGAAATGCCAGACCTGCTGTGTCAGATGTGGGAAGATGAGGTAAAAGTCTCCAATATGTGTCCGTGCCAGAGTTAGTTTCTATAAGACCATTTCTTGGAGGTCCTGAAGGACACCCATTTCATGAAAATAATAAGGAATGCAGAGATGAGGGGAGCAGCAACAACACTGAACTTACTGATATCTGTCTTCTCTTGGGGGTCCCTGGGTGCCACAAACAGTTCAGTGCTCAACTACCAGCTGAAAGTTTGGCAGTTTGAACCCACCGAGGGGTGCCTCAGAAGACAGGCCTGGTGATCTCCTTCTAAAGGGTCACAGCCTTGGAAACCCTATTGAGCAGTCCTACTCTGCACACATGGGGTTGTCATGAGTTGGAAATGACTTGACGGCAACAAATGACAACAATTCTCTGTTGGCTGAGATTGTTAGTGGGAGCCGGGCTACCTCATACCAATATAAGTAATGGGATCCTAGCCCAACAGAGGCTAGGTAGAAGTACTTAACTGTCAGAAACAAGTTGTTTGTGATTACAATAATGGTCAGCAGGTCAGAGTATTAGTCACCTATTGGGGCATAATAGATTATCCCCCATCTTAGCAGATGAGAGATAAATGGAAAAATATTCAATTCATGCGGATAAACTTGGAACTAGACAAAGATTTTGGTAAGACTCAACATACTTTTAAGGTGAAGGGTTAAACTAGAAAATTTAAATAACTGGTATAAGTATAAAAACAGATTTTCAAAATAATGATGATATAATTGCATACCCGAATAAAAGACAAGTACTTCAAAATCAATGGTTTCTCTCCCATGTGGACATAAGGGACTGAAATTGGCAAGGGTGGGAAGGGCTGATCGTTCTCTTTCCCCTATTACTTGACTGTAGCAAACTGTGTCCAAAACTATAAAATATTTAGGGAAACATTGTTTTGACCGGAGCAGCAAAGGACATATATAAAGAAAACTAATGTATTAAAGTAAATAAAATGAAACCTGAATATGTGCAAAAAATATGCCATATTTCCAAATGGGAAGCCTTGTTAATTAAATGGAGGTTCCCAAAACTAATACATAAATGGAATGCATTTCCAATTAGAATATTCAGGTAGTCGTTTTTAATTGTATACATTAATCATAAGCTACAAGTAGTACAATAGGTAACAAAGGATGTTGTTGCTGGAGCCTTGGACAAGATTTTTGACTCACAGCCCTCCCATCTGACTGCCCAGTAGGCCTTTATAGGCCGTAATCTTTATGGGAGCAGACCACCAGGCCTTTCTCCCTCAGAGCCACTGGGTGGGTTCGACCTGCCAACCTTTCTTTCAGTTAGCAGTCAAGCACTTAACCATCGCAACACCAGGGCTGCATTAGCAAAGAATAGACAAGAAAAACCTGAAATAACAGAATAGTAACCGGTGTCTACCTCATCAAGTAACAGAGCAAATCAATATCACATAGCATACAAACTGACAGGTAGACAACTGAAATAGAAAACCTACTAGGAAATCACAATAACTATTCATACAAAGGTGGTGTGAAAATTATATTTATCTAATAAATGGTGCTGACTCAACTGATTGTTCTGGGGGACAAAGCTTGCAAAAATGTGATACACAAATCATAGATTTGGAAAATGATGTGAAATGTAGATGACAAAGATTAATAACAATTTATATTTTACACAAGAAGGATAAAAGTTAAGTACTTGAAAAATGAGTAGTGAATTAAAACAGATCATTCAGAGCAAATTCACATGCCCAGTAAACATAGTCCAAGTTGCTCAAAAACACTGGTAGTTAAGAAAATATCAAAGTCCCAGTGAAACTGGCACAATTTAAAAATCAACACCATCTATAGCTGGCTGGGCTGTGGGGAGAAGGAAGCCCTGAGACATGGCTGGAAAGGTGCTTTGTGACAGCCTTTAGGGGAAAGACATGGCCATGGCTCTGTACTTTTAACATTCTTTGAACTGGAAATCTCACTCTGTGGAGTCTACTCCACATAAGCGAATCCTGTACTATACAAAGGCTGTTTATTATTGATGCTGACAAAACATTGACTGTCCATTGGTGGTGAAATGATAGAGAATATATGGTAGAGCTACATCATCAATAACATAGGGAGTCATTAGCATGAAAAAGAGTTGTAGTAGTTAAGTAGGAGAAATCTCTGTGAAGTATTATGGAAGTTTACTGAAAACATGAAGGTGCAGAGAAGTATATATAAAATGAGCACATTTGGGAAGAACAATAGTAATTGTTTGAATATGTTTGAATACCTGTTTACATGTATGTGTGTGTAAAATGAACAGATGATGGTACATGTATGTCTGCATGTGCTTATTTAAGCAAGGATAAGACAGACTACTTAGCACATGGTCGAAGTGAATTACCTTGGATTCACTTGTGGGAAGGAACAGGGGGTGGAAAGCTAGAATATACAGGAAGAGTGGACTGAAAAAGCATGGGTGATAACGTGTTTCCATTTTACTAGTGTTATGTATGAGACAAACAAATCTGTCTTGAAAGAACCCATAATGTTCCTTAGAAGCAAGGATGGCTTTAGACATGTTATCACAAGGGACCGGTCCCTCGAGAAGGAAACCATGCTTGGTAAAGCAGAGGTCCAGCGAAAAAGAGGAAGACCCTCAATGAGATTGACTGACACAGTGGCTACAACAGTGGGCTCAAATATAGCAACCATTATGAGGGTTGCCCAGGACCAGGCAGTGTTTTGTTGTGTTGTGCATAGGGTCGCTGTGAGTCAGAGCCAACTCGATAGCACCTAACAACATGTCTAAGTCTAGATAAAGTGTACTAAAATTGTTATTATCTATTTAATTTATGTGTGTAACTTAGAAGACATAAAAATATAGAGTTAGTGCTATATCTAATGACTTACAGAGAGTCAAGATAGAATGTCAAGGGAAAGAAGGGGCAAGAGCAATGTGGGTAGAGTGAGACCAAGTTTCCGTAAAAGCAAACACCCCATCAGATCTACTTGTGTACCTGTGACTGTGTATACATGTCACAGCAGAGAAACCTAGGGAAGGGTACACATGTGTCTATTAACTTTGGATACCTTGGGGGAGCAGGAGCAAAATATGAGGGTGGGACTCTGCATGTTAACTTTTTCATTATACAAATTTGTATTCTTAGACATGTAATAAAAAAGAATTTCATAGCTTTGGAAATTAGTAAATGACATAGATACCTATTTTTAAATAGGTGAAAATTCTCTATGACAGACAAAGATTTTAACCTCTGAAAGGAGAGCATACCACAGACGGTAATAATCACGATCAGTGGATTTCTTGCATGTTCTTGGAGCCAATGTGCTCTTCTGGTGTCTGTAACTAGAAATGACCAAAAATAATTTGGGGAAGTCAGTCACCTCTTGCAAACACACGTCCACACCTAAATGAAGGAGAATGGACACCATGTGCAATTCACTAGGTAACTCATGTGCCTCTAGAAGATTCTCTTTCCCGGATATGCTGCCACTACCTCCTCCCCACCTTGCCACACTGAATAACCCACCTTGTGCATTCTAGACCCTTTTCAGGACTGAGCATAGATGACATCAACTGAGAAGATAGTTGAAGAAGAGAAGAGAGTTTGATGAAAAGATTTCAGAAAGCAGTACCTCCCCAACCAGCCTCTCCCCAACCTGGGAATGCCAACCTCTCCCACTCTGATACCTCTGAGAATCTCTTATTTTCCTTTTGGATCCTTAGGAGACTGCCGAATTCACCTGTCCTGAAAGCCTTCACTGCCCTCTACCTCTGACACTGTTCCATGCAGGAGCTGTCTCTGTCACTCTGAGAAATCCACACAGGACAGCCTGTGGTTGGAGGTGCTCATTCTGGAGGTCCTGCCCTCCCTTCCTGTGTCCCCGAAGGCTTCCCTGTGACAGTAGAGGTCTCATCTTCCAGGGAGATGGCTACGCCCCTGTCATGTCCAGACCTGGGACCTGATGCTACGGCTGAGATTTGGGCTTTTCTGTCCACTGCTTAGTCTGGGCCTGAATCTGCCCCTTCCCACCCTCACCTCTGATCACCTGTGTTCTTGCTGTTCTCTCTGGGTTTAGAAGCCTGCCCTCTGCTTCTTTCATCTGAGTCGACCTTTTTCTTCAGTTCTTTGACCTCAGGACATGTCAGGTTAGACCACAGAAAGAAGAAAAAATATTAGCAAGTTTCATTAACATGTCAAAAACCTGAAAGAATAGCTTGATTTAGAGGAGAGGAAAAAGTTCCAAAGCTCTATTCCTTACCTTAGGACATGCTATACAGAAAATATCCTGCAAGCACTGGATCAACTCTTATCCAGAAATGGAAAACACCCAGGAGGATTTTTCTACACCAACTCCCCCTTCCCCTCCCCTAATCCTAATCATAACCCAAATTCACCCTGTGAGGACAGAAGACATGACCGGGGTGAGCTCCTTTTTCTCCACCCCGCCCTCCTGTCCTCCTCCTTTCTCTGCCTGCAGGCTGCTTCTTTCTCTGCCTGCAGGCTGCTGGGAAGGGACCCAGAGGCCTTGGTTTAGGGCTTTATGTTCACTGCTCACCTGCGGGCAGGTTCCGCACAGTCTGCGGCTTCTCTGATTCCTTCTCCTGCAAAGAACTCAGTGACACCCCATGACCATCACACCTCCCTTAGAGCTGTCCTTGCAGGGACCCCTTACCCTCCCAAGTCCCACTGAAATGCCATTTCCCTTTCTCTACTTATGCTATGCTCATCCTCAGAGTTCTGAGACCTCATCATCCAGGTGAGGCCTGTCCTCTCCTCTTCTGGGCCAGGGGAGCCTCTGAGGGGACCTGGTGTCTGCGGTCAGCTCTCTGGGGCTTCCTCCATCCAGATCCTCCTAGGGCTGGAGCTCTCTGTGTACTCGGGGTGGGAGGGTGGGGATCTTCCAGGGGAGCTGGGTTAAACGAAACTGAGTGGAGGTCTCTCCTGAAGGGCCCACACTTCCAGCCCAAAGGCCCTGCTCCTCCTAGTCCGGGGGTGCTAGAGGGTCTTCTGGAGCTTCCCGCTCTGGCCTTGGTGCTGCGCCTGCACCCTCTGCAGCTGAACTCCTGCCTCTGCAGCCTCTCCAGCTGGTTCCTCAGCCTCTTTAGCTCCTCTCTCTGCTTCTGCAGCTGCTCCTCCAGGTGCCTGCAGACCACACTCTTCCTCACCTCCCTCTTCTTGGCGACCATCAGGCAGCATCTGGCCACCTAGTGGCAGCATTCGGGCCTACAGGGGGCTGAGGGTGGAATCTGGAAGGCATTATGCTGAGTGAAATTAGTCTGTCACAAAACGACAAATACTGTATGAGACCACTATTGTAAGAACTCATGAAAAAGTTTAAATGCAGAAGAAAACATTTTTTGGTGGTTAAGAGTGTGGGGAGTGAGGGAGAGGAAAATTCACTAACATTGTGAAAATGTCAGTTCTACCCAAAACCATCTACAGATACAAGGCAATCCCAATTCCAATTCCAAAGACAGTTTTTTAACAGTAACTGTAGACAAATATCATCTTAGGTGAAGGGAAGGACAACACACAATACAGGGGAAGTCAGCACAACTGGACTAAACTAAAAGCTAAGAAGTTTCCTGATCACAACCAAATACTTTGAGGGACAGGAGAGCAGGGGCGGTGGTCTGGGGACCATAGATTCGGGAGACATGTAGGTAATTGGCATAAGGAAGTTTATTAAGAAAATGTTCTGCATCCAGTTTTGGTGAATGGCATCTGGGGTCTTCCAAGCTAGTAAGCCGCCATCTAAAATTCAGAGATAAGAGGTTTGGGAGAAACCACAGCCCATCACACTCCGTTATCATTCCCTGAACTCACATTTCTCTTTCCAATAGAATGGTAACTTCTTTGAAGGCAGGGAAAACTTTCAATTCATTTTTATTACATACTTATTATTAAGTTTTCCCCAATCCTCCCAACACCTCCAAAAGCTGCCATGTTTGTCTTGTTTAGGTTCAAACTGGGCCCTCGAAACTGAACAATGTCAGCAATGATGTCACACAAGTGTTATGGAAGCCTTGGTGCTCACTCAGATCCAACTGCTCTTTGGAGAGGTTGTCGATCTGAGGTCTCCTGTGGGAGAGCAACTTAAGCTACCAGTTCACAGAGAGTGATTCCTCAGTTGGAGCTCCCAACTCGTGAGAGCTTGGAACAGAGGGGTGAACATCCTTTGGGGGACCTTTTTTTTTTTTTTTTTTTTGGTTTACCTTCACCCAGTCAGGATGAAATGGCAATATGGGAAGGAGAAACCTCTAAGACTCGAGGTAGGGGTGGGAGAAAAATTCTTCCTGATTGACAGGAGGTGTGTGGCAAAGAGTCTGATTTCACCAGACAAGATTTGGAGACAAGATATGGATTTTGAGTGAGGAGATGAAGTGGCTCTCCCAGAGAAAGTACTTGCTGTCATTTAGTAGACAACAAAACTGTGATGCGAATAAAGGAATGAGCAAGTGAACCAAAGAACACTACTGTAACTCTAAGGGCCTTTCTGAGTAGGCACAGACTAGCTACTCAATTGTTCGGGCTTGGGAACCTCCTACTTTATGTTAAGGAAGCCACTGGGCAACTGGGACGGGGGTGAAGGGTGTTTAGGGAGATCAGTTATTCATTTGTATCATATTTTCAAATAAGATTGAATTAATATGTCATGTCAGGAATAACGAAAGAAGTAAAATTTCTCAGGAGCTTATGAAAGTGGGTGGCGTGAGGAAGCACTGTATCTGTACCACTGTGAGCTATGCTGTCCCAGCCTGGGCTTGGGCAGAAGAAGGTCAGGACAGACCCCATCCCCCTAGATCCAGGGAATCCCCTTCTCCTCTTCCAAGGCTTAACACCCAGTCACAGCAAAGCCTCACTTCAGGATAGCATTTTAAATTCCTACTCTACTTAGCTTGAAGTATAGGTTAAGGAGGTGAAGGTGCCTAGGTGATGCAGTTTGTGCTCGACAGCTCACCTAAAAGTAGGAGTACTGGGAAGAAAAGTCCTGGCGATCTGCTTCTATTAAGATTACAGTCAAGAAAACCCAATGGAGCAGTTCTACTCTGAAACACATGGGGTCGCCACAAGTCAGAATCGACTTCATGGCAACTGACAACAACAAACTGAACCTGAGCTTCTGTGGTTCCTAATTGTACACCCTTTCATCAGCCAGTGTCTGCCCTCCTCCATCTTTTCAGCTGCTTGCACATGCTGCCCTGGACCTTCCCAGCCCTGTTTCCTGTTTCCTCCTTGGTCCTCTGCCTGGCTGCTAACTTGCTTCTGAGAGCTTTCGCCACTTTCCACCCCACACCACACTCACACACCCAACCTGGCTCCGTCTGTTTTCTCTCTTCATCCTGAGGTCTCGAATCCTTCCCTCATGTTCAGAAATGTACATAGATAGACCTTATGTTGACACACACAACCCTCCTAGACACATACAGGTGAGGTGGTTGTGTCTTAGCCTCTCAGGTTTGTGGCATCAAGGCTTTCGGCCAAACATATGTTTTCTGCATCACTCTGAAGTCACTCATCTAATAAGGACATGGTAAGGGGCTTCTGTTCAATTGTTTTCAAGAGGAAACAATTTTAACCTGTTACTGTGGCTTGGTTAAGAAGGGTACAAGGAAGAGGTATACCTGTCAGAGTCTTAACTAAATATACAAATTATTCTCTAACTTTTAAGTATAATTCCTTCTATGAAAGGCTTCCCTTAAAAAGAGGTGAAAATTTCTCCCATTTGTGTGTTTAAATTTACTAAGAAAATCACTTTCGTAGGAAACTCCTTTTGGAAAAGTCAAGAAATATTATAAAAGTTCAAGAAAATGAGGTCATTCCCATGTTCCAAAGGAGCAAATTGACTGAGCATTCAGCAAAAAAGGGGAGAGGGGGCACATTGGATGATGTTCTATTTACAAATACAAAACCCCAAGACATATTATAGTGTTTTCAGAGTAAACATTTTTGTTATAAGGTACCACTATCATTAGTGTCATTGTGCCCAGGGGATTCTGTCTCCCACAGCAGTGCCCCCAAGAGGAGTGAGGGGTCCCAGGACAGAGGGAGAATTGATGGGAGGATGGTGGTGTTGGACAGGCCCCAGGGATCCCTAAGACCAGATCCTTGGGCTCATAGATGAGTCTTCCCAAGACCCAGAAATCAGGTAAATTAACTCTGTTCTCAGAGGTCTCAACCCAAGAGGAAAGTGCCATGCAGCCAACGATATCCACGGCAAAAAGCCCAAGCTCCGGGCCCAAGAAGATTCCAGAACCATCAGAGAGCTCTTTTCCCTCAGCTTCTGCTGAGCAGACCTCTCACTTATTCAGCTACGGGCCTGCTCCAGAGAAGTAATGGGTCAGGAGCCCTACTTCACCCAGGTGTGCTCAGTCAAGGGTGTGGCCATGGCCTGGGAGACCAAAACCTTTGCCCTCGTCAGCAAGATGCTCCAGGTCTTTGAGGCCGAGCTCTCCGAGGAGAGCACAATCAGCTCTGCCCCCAGTCTGGCCAACACTGAGTCCCTTGTCAACACCCTGGAGCCCTGGCAGGAGGAGGCTTATACCCCAGAGCTCAGTGTACGGGGCAGAAGCATGGGGAGAGGCCCCATGCGGCCACCCTGGAATGGCTGATGACCCGTGAACATGGCTTCCGCTGTGTGGCCTGCTGCCACGTGTTCGAGTCCCAGGAGGCCCTGGTGGCCCACTCGGAGCATGGTGTGAGCCAGGGCTTCAGCTGTCACATCTTCTATGAGGAGCTGCTGAAGAGGTGGCTGCCACCCTCAGCCCAGCACAGGCCCCGACGCTGCCACCAACTGGCCAGGTGCCGCCTGATGGCTTCCAAGAAGGGGGAGGTGAGGGAAAAGAGAACGGTCTGTAGGTGCCTGGAGGAGCAGCTGAAGAAGCAGAGAGAGGAGCTGAAGAGGCTGAGGCACCAGCTGGAGAGGACGCAGAGGCAGGAGCCCTGGCTGCAGAGGGCACTGGTTTAGCACCAATGGCAGAGGCCGAAGTGCCTGAAGACTCTCTCTCCAGCACCCTGGGACTGGGAGGAGCAGGGCATTTTGGCTGGAAATGTGGGTCCTCTCATCAGCTACTACCCAAAAGGTTTGTGGTTTCAACCCACACAATGGCCTGTGGAAGAAAGGCCTGGTGATCTACTTCCTTATTATCACAGTCATTGAAAACCCTACTGAGTGCAGTTCTACTCTGAAACAAGTGAGGTCTCCGCGAGTTGCAATCAACACGACGGCAACAGATTTTTGCTCTATCAAGACCTCCATTCAGGCTCCTTTAACTCACCTCCCCTCTAAGAACTTTCCCTCCTGTCCCTATGTCCCCACTGTCCCATGCCAAGTGCATGGACATCTCCAGCCCTAGAGGGATCCAGATGGAGGAAGTCCCAGGACAGTTGACCGCGGACATCAGGTCCACTCAAAGGTTCGCCTGGCCTAGGAGAGGAGAGGACAGGCCTCATCTGGGTGGTGAGGTCTTGGAACCCTGAGGATGAGCACAGTGTAAGTAGAGAAAGAGAAATGGGGTTTCAGTGGGACTTGGGAGGCTGAGAGGGGGCCCTGCAAAGACAGCTCTAAGGGAGGTGTGATGGTGGAGGGGGTGTCACTGAGTTCTTTGCAGTAGGAGGAGCCAGAGAGCTGGCAGGTTGTGGGGAAACCTGCCTGCATGCGAGCAGTAGGCATAAAGCCCTCAACCATGGACTGCAGTTTCCCTTCCCAGCAGCCTCCTGGCAAAGGAGAAGGAGGGCCTTTCAGGAGGAGAGAAGGACTGGTAAAGCGAGCTCACCCCATGCACTACTGGCCTCACAGGGAGTTTGGGTTTATGATTAGGATGCATTGCTGTTGTCTCTTTGGGCGAGTATAGTGGAAGATGGTATAGAAAATTCACTGGGTGGCCTCCTTTTCTGGAAAACTGTAGATCCAGTAATTACTGGGTAATTCCTGCACAGCATCTCCCAGGAGGTTAGGGGCAAAGTTTGGAACTCTTTCTTTTCTTTAAAACAGGTTTTACCCTCTGACTGTGAACATGTCAAAGACATTTTTGGTTTTTCTTCTTTCTGTGGTATAACCTGACCTGTCCTGAGATCAGAGGACTAGAAGAAAAATCCTGACTGAGATGAAAATAGCAAAAGACAGGGCAAGAAGACAGATGATCAGAGGTGAAGGTGAGAAGGGGCAGATTCAGGCCCAGACTCGACAATGAGCAGAAAAGGCCAAGTTTCAGCCACAACAGCAAGTATTAGGAACTGGGAAACCCTGGAGGTGCCAGGGGTATGTCCTTCCCTCGGTGATGAGACCGCAAGTGGCACAGGGAAGCCCTCAGGGCAAGGAAGGGAGGGCAGAGCCTCCAGGATGGGCATTTCCAACCACAGGCTGCCCTGTTTGTACTTCTCAGAGTGACAGACTCTCCTGCGAGGGACAGGGTCAGAGGCGGAGGAAGCGAGGGCTTTCAGGCGAGGTGAATTCTGCAGTCTCTGATGATCAAACAGAAAGCCCTGGATGCTCAGAGGTACAAGAGAGTGAGGGGGCCGGCATTCCCACAGTGGCCGTAGGCTGGCTGAGGGGGTCCTACTGTCCCTAGAGCTATTGGTCGAAATATTTTTCCTTAAAAGCTGCATCTTTCCAGTTAACTTCCTCTATGTTCAGTCCAGGAAAAGGTATAGCATGCAAAGGGTACGTTTTCCAGCAGAGCAACAAGTGGAAGGAAGTGGTAGTGGCATATCAGGGAAAGAGAATCTTCTAGTCGTCTATGAGTTACCTAGTGAACTGCATGTGGTGTCCAGCCTTCCTCCTTTATCTGTAGACATGTACTTGCAGGAGATGTTTGAGGAGTAAGTTCATGGACCCTTACAAAATTCTCGCTGGTCATTTCCGGGTCTAGAGACCAGAAGAGCTCATTGTCTCCAAGAACAAGCGTGAAATCTGCTGGGTCTGACTGTTGAGCAGTCTGTGGTGTGCTCTTCTTCCAGTGATTAAAATCTTTGTATCTGTTGTTAAAGATATTTTCCCCCTGTTCAAAAAAAAAAAAAATCCAACAAAATGTTTTTAAAATAATGTATCTATGATGATGTTTATCAACTTTCAAAGCTCTGAAAGTCTTTTGTATAACACCTCTAAGGGTACAGATTTGTATAATGAAAAAGTTACAGTCATGGTCCCACCCTCATATGTAATTTGGTCCTGCACCCCCAAGGCGTCCAATGTTAATAGACACATGTGCATCTTTCCCTACGTTTCTCAGCTGGGACACATACACACAGTCACAGATTCACAAGTAGATCCCCTGGTTCGTTTGCTTTAATGGAAATTGGGTCATACTCTACCCACAGTGCTCTGTAAATTGCTGATTCCCTGAAGGTCATTAGGTATGGCACTAACACTGCCTTTTTGGGTCTTCTAAGATTGAACTCATATTTACACGTAAAGCATTTAAATAGATGAGAACAATTACTGTATACACTATCTAGACTCATACATAGCACTACTACAGTGGAAACACATATCACCCGTGCTTTCTAAGTCCGCTCTTCCTGCATGTTCTAACTCCCCCCCACCCCGTCCCTTTCCACAAGTGAATCCAAGGTAACTCAGGTTAACAATGTGGTAAGTAGTCTCTCTTACCCTTGCTTATATGAGCACACACAGACACAAATGTATCTTCGTCTGCTCATTTACACACTCACATAAACACAAACAGGTATTCAAGCATACTCAAACAATTGCTATTGCTTTACCCTAATGTGCTCATTTTATACAGACTTCTCTGCACCTTGATTTTCTCCTTCAATAATACTTCACAGAGATTTCTCCTGTTTAACTACTATAGTTCTTTTTCATTCTAATGACTCAAACTTTATTGATTTAGCTCTACCATAAATTATCTATCTTTCCACCATCCATGAGCAGTCGATTTTTTGCCATTATTAACAATAACCATGCTTTGTATACTAGAGGATTTGCTTCCATGGGATAGATTCCAAAGGGTGAGATTTCTAGGTCAAAGAATGTTTCAAAATTACAGAGCCATGTCCGTGTCTTTCCCCTAAAGGCTGTCATAATGCCCCTTTCCAGCCATGTCTGAGGCATCCTTCTCCCCACAGCACCCCCCGGCCCCAGCCATAGGTGGTGTAGATTTTTAAATTGTACCGGTTTCACTGGGACTTTGATATTTTCTTCACTGCCAGTGTTTTTGAACAACTTTGATTATGCTTATTGGCCATTCGTATTTGCTCTGAATGGCCTTTTGAATTCATTGCTCATTTTGCAAGCCCTCTATTTTTGTCTTCCTTGTATAAAACGGAAAACGTTGTTAATTCTTAGCACCGACATTTCCCATAATTTCCCAAATCCATCACTGATGTATCACATTCTTAGAAGTTTTTTTTTTTTCTTTTTGCTGAGAATGATCAGTTGAGTCAGCAGCATTTATAAGATAAACCATAATTTTCCTGAGTTGAAATACCACCTCTGTATTAACGGTTATTATGATAATCTCTGTGGATTCGCTACTTTGTTTCCTTGGTCTAGCTTTCAGTTCCTATGCTATGTAATATTTGTTCCGTTAGTTGATGAAGCAGCCTCCTTCTTTTTCAGGTTTTGTTGTCTGTTCTTTGGTATCTATTATACTATTTGCATCTTAAGATTACTGTATACAATTCAACAAATAACTAGGTAAATATTCTAATGGGAATTGCAATACATTTGTATGTTGATTTTGGGCGACTATCATTGATTAAACAAGACTTCCCATTTGAGAAAACATATTTTTTGCATTATTAAGGTTTAATTTTATTTCCTCCTCTACATGAACTTTCTTCAAATAGGTTCTTTTCTGTTCCGGTCAAAACAATATTTTCCTAAGTAGTTTATGGTTTTGGACACAATTTGATGCAATCGTGTAGTAAAGAAAATTGTCTTTATTCCTCCCACCCTGAAACTTCCAATTTTGGGCACTGTGTCTAGATTGGAGAGAAGTCATTGATTTTGGTATATTTGGCTTGTCAGTTTACCAAAATTTTTATCTTCATTTTCTAGGTATGCAATTATATTATCATCAAAAAAAGAAGAAAATCTGTTTTAATATTTAATTCATTACTTAACTTTTCTAGCTCATTAATTCACCTAGAAAAGTATGTTGGGTCGTAAAAGTAATAACAGTGTATTTGTCTACTTCCAAATTTTATTAGCATGAATGGAGTATTTTTCCATTTATCTAATACCTGCTATGTTTTATGATAATTTTTTATGCCCCAGTAGATAATATATTGACCTGCTGACCATTACAGTAATGACATACACCTTGTTTCTGATAGTTAAGTGCTTCCACCTGGCTTCTGCTGCTCTGGGACCCCATTATTCCCATTGCTACTAGGCAGCTGTCTCCTACCCACAACCTAAGCCTCCAGAGGACAGACATCGCTAAGTTTCACTTTGCTGCCGCTCCCCTCCACCGTGCATTCCTTATTGTTCTGATGAGAGGAGTGTCCTTCAGGACTTCTCAAAAATGGTCTTAAGAAAACTCACTGGCATGTCCATGTATTGGAGACTTTCCCCCATTTTTCAACATCTGACACAGCAGTAACGGCATTTCGATTTCATAGATGTGGGCCATTGCCTTTTCCAAGCTTCCAAGCACAATCCCTGTAGCATAGTAAACCCATTTCCAGAACGCTCGCAATGGCAATAAATCCTTTTTAGGAGAGAGTTCCCCCATATCAACAAACTCTCCTTGACCCAACTTTACATTAAACTCCCCTTGACTCAGCACCTTCAGCACTCGTCCCTCAGCACACCCCGGTCCTGCTCACACAAGGCAGCCAGGTCTTGCAGCTCCTTCAGTGTACAGTCCCTCCCCCCAACCACAACCAACACTTCCCCGGTGACTATGCTGGTATCTGACAACTAAGTATCTGGACAAATGCATGGGGTACTATCTCAGGACCCTGCAAATGAAATGGTTGAAGGTGGCTGGGGGAGGAAACCAGAACATAAAAAAGAGGCTGAAATTAAATGAGCCCAAATCTCATAACTGCACTCAAGTCGTGGATAGAAATAGGTCCAAGACAATCCTTTTTTCTCTCATTTGGGGGGAAGACGGTCTGTAAAGGAGAGAGATGGGCAGGCAAACAGGGGGGCAAACACCTAATACTCTAAGTCCAAAGAGTGTAGAGGAACGTCTGTTACGTTTTCTGTCTCTATCATACCATTATTTGGCCCCATAGACAGACCCAGTCACTTAACCGCGTGGCAGAATGAAGAGATTAAAGCCCCAACATTCTTGCCAGTGGACCGGGAAGGTAGCCCCTCAGAAGTCAGAGAGCCTCAGAGAGATAGAGAGGAAGCAGCTCAAGACAGGGATTTCATAAAGTCACATATAAAGTCACCTCTAAGTTGACTCGATGGCAATGGGTAAGTTGCACATGCATAGATCTGATCCTAAGAAGCATTGCAAACCTTTGAGCACTGTATTATGGGTTAGAACACCATGTAGGTCCCAGACTGAGTGGCACTCACATAGATAAGTCCTCAAAATATTTTAGTCCTCTTAAGCTTTGAAAACTCAAAAGACATTTGAGCCACAGCATACAGGAGATGAGACAGAACTTGCAGCCTGAACATAACTGGGTCTGTTTCTTGCTAAAACAAATGAACACAAAAATGACATTTTCCATAAGATGAAAGCAGGACTCATAGCATTGGCATAACAGAAAAACTGTAAAAAGGTATTGTAACCGTGCTCTAAGAAGTAACAGGAACAGTTTTGTTTTTTTTTAACAAATGGCAATATAAATATTATCACTAAAGAAAAAGAAGGTATTTACAAATGCCAGTTTTTGATGTAAGAAAAATTTAGGTATGAATACACTAATAGAAATTAAAAATTCACTTGATGGGCTCAATAGCAGAATGTAGATGGTATTCTGTGTAGGTGTAGAAAAAAGTATTTGAAAAAATCTGGGCTGAACAGTTCCCAATTTTGGTGAAAAACATAAACTTACGGATTTAAGAAGCTCAGGACATGCCAACAAGTTAAATTCAAAGAACTTTATGCCCAAATAAGTCATAATCAACTGCAGAATAGCAAAGAATGAAATGCCTTGGAAGAAGTTAGAGAGAAAACAACACATTTCACAAAGGGGAAAAAATTTTTCAGTTACTCTACAGTTCTTATCCAAAACCATGGAGGTCAAAAGACTGTAACAACATTTTTTCAGTGCTGAAAGAAAAGAATCATTAACTCAGAATTTTACATCCAGTGGAAATATCCGTCAGGAATAAAGGAAAATAATGACGTTCTCAGCTGAAGGAACTCTAAAGAGAATTCATAACCACCAGACTTAGTTTAAGCACTAAAGGTGGCAGACTCGGAATTTCAGGAATTATGGAAAGCAGCACAGTGGTAAGTATCTGGGTGAACATTCTATGCCAACCCTGCTGTCACTACACAACATGGCGCAGGACTGCCCTCTTTGGAAAGTCTTTACAGCTTGGTGGAAACACTTTGGAATACACTCTTGGTGGCGTATCAGTACTAGAGAATGAAATTTACTTCGAAAATATATGAGAGATGTCTGTAGCCACGTCTGGTGAAAAACTGAATAATAACATTTTGGACACCAAATGAAAGATGGTAGCAAACAAACAAAATGAGTCTGAATTCCCATGTGCCCATGAGCCGGCTCTGAAGGCCTTCCCCAGGGAGGCATTTCAAATACATCTGGAGCAATGGCAGCATCAGGGAATGTAGGCTATAAACCTCTCCTCTGGCCTTCTCTGAAGGGTAACCACTTGCTTAAGTGCCAAGCTTAGTGGTTAACATATAGTCATTCTGTAGACAGTCTAGCTAAGAATTACAATGCCTCCTTGAGAGGAAAGCATTTTATACGAATGACGTAAACAAGTGCCTCAAAGACAAAGTAATAGTAAACCAAGGCATTTCCCATCAGTCTTTACCTGAGAGGGTCTTTGTAAGGATTTCCTGTGGCTCAGAAAAAACAACAGAGTAAACTCTGTCTTCTTTCACCTCTTCCCTCCTCAAGAAACAGGAACTGGTGCTAAGATGTTAGGGGTCAAGCCCCAAACTCCTCTCCTGGTCCCGTATCTAAGTTGTGTAATAACACTAGACAATCAGCTATAAGAAGATGAACCCAAGGAGTATTTCCAGTCTGTGACAGGTTTGCCTTCCAGTGAAATCCTGTTTCAAATAGCTAGACCAGCAGAGGAGCTCTGGTCCTCTGACCTGAGAGAAGGACAGGGTGGGGTTGTCAGAGCCTCCTTGACCATCATTCTCCTCAAGAGGTTTTGGAGGCTCATTCATGTCATAACTCAAGGACTATTACTGTCCAGTTGCATAACTGTGAAAAAGACTTTCTCCTTTGAAGGAGCAAAGGGCCCAGGAGGGGCAGGTGTGAGGCTTTTCTCTTTAAGTCAGCTTTGTGTCTTCAGGTCACTGGCCCCTGGCCACCTTCACAACCGGCCTTTTGAACTCATCCTCATGTCTCCCTCCCAAATTCCCCCAGCACCCTGGGCTGTGGCTTCTGCAGGTTTCAATGGTGTCCTTTCAGTAGCTCCTTGCCCCCCGCTGAGGGAGCAAACCCACAGTGCCCTTAAGTGTCCTTCAGTAGGAACATTGCTGAGGGTACACGATGGTCTGACTGATCCTTAGACCCAGATGGGCAGAACTTTGGGCAGGGGGTCATTGTCCAGAAGTCTCAGCTTCCTTTAAGTGGCTCCAAACTTCAGTGTGTTGACTGCCCAATACACAGGTGGGGGAAGCCTGTGGAAGATTCTCAGTCCTAGTTTCACCCAGTACTGGGAAAACCCTAAGGGGGGAGAGCAGTGATATTCCTGAGGATCTTTATTCTAAAACTCTCAAAGCAGCTGATATAGTCTTGAGAGGTGGGAGATGAGAAAGCTTGGGACCATGGGAGGGTGGCAAAAGAAGGAGACTCCTATCACTCCCTCTTTGGTCTTGAGTAGTCCTTTCTTCCTTCCTCCCTTCCTTCCTCACACCCTCCCCCTTCCTTCCTTTCTCCTGCTTTTCCTCCCTTCCCTCCCTCCTCCCTCTGTCGCTTCTTTCCTTCCTTCCCTCCATCCCTCCCTTTCTCCCCCTTTCTTCCTTCTTCTTCTTCTTTTTTTTTTTTTTTTAATGCATCTCGGGCTCCAAGCAGGCATTTGTTGCTAAAATCATATTTCTCTGTGTTAATTTATTATCCTTAACTCAAATCTGGAGTATGTAGCTCATTTTGATAATTCCTCTTCTGTCTGCACAGAGAAGAGTCTGCTCACAGCCAGTGATGAGAGGGGAGGAAACAGTTTCCCTAGCCAGGGCTGGCTCTGCTTTTTAGCCTACTAGGGGTGAGGCCCCTGGGGAGCCTTTCCCAGGGAAGCAGGGCAGGCAATGAGTCCAGCCTGGGGCTGCAGCCAGGCTGTGTGGCCTCTGTGGCTTTGATTTCTCCTCCTGGAAGGGCACCCTGTGGACTTCCTATGGGAGGACAATGAGTCCATGGGTGACCACAACTCACCCCTCCTTCCTGTCCTCTGGACCCACGTCCTGATAGGCCTCTTGCCCTCCTTCCCAGTATATAAGCGTTGTGATCAAGCGTGGCAGAAAAAGTCCTCAGGGCCAGACCCTGGGCCTTGGCCTCCGTGGCCTTAGGCTTCCCCGAGTTTTGGTGGGACCTGTAGCCTGGCGGGGGTCTGGGGCCTTGAGGTGCTGGACCGACTGGGCCTGTCCCAAAAGGCACAGGAGGCCGGGCTCTGTCCAGCAGCCCCGCGTTTGCGGTGGGGCTGCCCGGGACCTCACGCCACCCTCGCGCCCCTCTCCGCGCAGCCCCGCCCCAGCCCCAACTGCCCAACCGGCACCCTCCCCGCCTTCTGGTTCTAGAAGTGTGTCCTCTTGCCGCATAGATGCAACTGGGCACCGCACTGCACACAGAGTCAATCCCACCTGGGTTGAAGACCTGAACATAAAACCCACAACTTTAATACTACCAGATGGAGGAGGAGGGAAGGGATGAAAAAAGAAAGTAGAGAAAGAAAGTTTTAGCAAAAGAACAATTAGAAAAAAAGTATTAGAAGATTATATGCTCACATTATGGATTCACGGAGCCTGTGCACACAAAATTGCTTGGATAGCATACTGTGATATCTTTCTTTGGAAATAAGACTTAGATACAGGGATTGGTGCCAGGAATAGTTGCAGAGGCTGACTTTGGGAAAAGGGGGGAAAAATTGGCATTGATTAGTTGGTCTGAATGAGGCTGAAAACCGTGAAAATCAAGATAATATTTAAAGATAGAATTCTAGTAGCCTAGAACAGGCAGCAGAAATTTTTCTAATTACTACCAGAAGAGGGCTTTAATCACTAAACAACATGGATCAATAGTTCAAGATCTCTGTACAAAGAAAATAATAGGCCTAGATAATTTTCATTCAGGTTACCATCAAACATGCAAGGAACAGGTAATTTTAAACTTGTACATAGGCAACAAAGAATAGAAAACCATGAGACACTCCTCCAACTGGATCTTAAGGCTAGTTTAATAAGGACAACGAATCACAGAAGGATGGTAGAAGAAGAGTTACAGGACAAGCTGACTAAATAACTGAGATGCAAAAACCTACGTGAAGTGCTGGCAAAGGAAATCCAGCACAGAATAAAACATATAATATGCCATGATCAAGATGGTTTATTGTAGGCACGCAGGTTTGAGAGAACATTAAAGATTTAATAATTTAATTCACCACATGTATAGGTGAAAGAAGAAAAGACATAGGGTCACCTGAAGAGATGGGACAAAGCAGTTGATAAAGTCCAGTCCCTGTGAGAGATAAGAACTCTGAGCAAACACGGAACAGGAAAGGAGTTGCCTGACCTGGAAAACTATCATTAATACGGTATTAATGGGAGATGTTGGACATTTCCTTTAAAATTAGCAATAAAATAAGAATGCTTTGTATTATTTTTATTAAACATTTAAAATGGAGATCTAAACTCATACAATAAAAAAAGACACAAAAAAAGAAAGAAAAGGTATAACTTTTATCATATGTAGATTACAGAGCAGTCTCCATAGAAAAAAATTCAAAACTATAGAAAGTACTGTAATTAATAAAAATTAATCATACATACGAGGAAGCCTCGTGGCACAGTAGTTCTGTGTTCAGCTGCTGAGTGAAGGATGGGCAGTTCCAACCCACCAGCCGCTCTTCAGCAGAAAGATGTGGCAGTCGGTTTCTGTAAAAATGTACAGCCTTGGAAACCATATGGGGCAGTTCTACTCTGTCCTACACGGTGACTACGAGTTGGAATTGACTGGAAAGCAGTAGGTAATCATAAATATAAAATAAGAATATGTGTTTTCACCACAATTAAAAATCAATCAATCAATCAAATTTCTATCCGTCAGCCCGAAGCCGACCCTGCCAACGCTCTCGCGTGAGGGCAGAGGACACTGATAGGGAAAGAGCAGGATTCTGGTGGGCCGCACCGAGGAGGAAGGGGGCAGGGTGGTTCAGTGGTTGAATTCTTGCCTTCCATGCAGGGGACCCCAATCAATTCCCGGCCCATGCACCGCACGCACGGTTACCACCATCTGTCAGAGGAAGCTTGCTTGTTGCTGTGATGCTGAACAGGTTTCAGCAGAGCTTCCAGACTAAGATGAATGAAGAAGAAAGAGGTGGCAATCTATTTTTGAAAATCAGTCAGTGAACACACTACGAATCACAACAGTCCCACCTCATTATGTACAGCATCACCATTAGTCAGGGGCTGAGTAAAGAGCAGCTAACACCAACAACGAATACCAAGGAGGAAAGAACATTATTTTACTTTGGGCTAAATTTATCATCTAGGTGCCTGTAGGAGTTACCATAACAACAACAAATAAACGACTATTGGGTGGCTTTAAAAGAGAAATATATTTTCTCACAGTTTAGGAGGCCAGAAGTCTGAATTCAGAGCATAGCTCCGGGCGGGGAGGGGAGGTACTTCCTCCTCTATTTCAGCTTCTAGAAACTGCCAACAATCCTTAGAGTTCCCGCACTGTAGAGGCATTTGTCTCCACTGTCTGCCTTCCTCTGCCTCGTGTGTATTTCTGTGTCTATTCCACACATTTTCTTAGCTCAGAAGTGACTAGGTTTAGGACCCACGGTACACTGTTATGGCCTCATTAACATAACAAAGGGAGCCCCCTATTTTCAAGCTGGGTCATATTTACAATTGCAGGAGTTAGAATTTCAACACATATTTTTGTGGGACACAATTCAGTCCATAACAATAGTCTTACCAGATATTCTGGATTGAGAGTCCTAGCACGAGCAGCTGAGGATGATTCTAATTCTTTGCTACATTAGTTCGCTAAAGCTTGTAGCAAAGTTTGCCCATTCAAATGTCTAAGCAATTCATTAGGTAAGACCCGGCCAAACTTTCCTAAACATATCCACTGTGTGGAAGAAAACACATACTACCATCATGGAAGTCTGGAGAAATGCATTAATAAAAGTAGAGTAGGGTTTGGGACCAAGAATTATTTCATGGCCTTCATAACATGTGATAACTGTTAGACGTCCACCTGGAGACGTCAGGTAATAATACTAACAGCTAACACTTATTGAGTACGTGCACTGGTGGCACCAGGACTCTTGTAAGAGCTTCTCCTTTCTTAAGATATTTGTTCTGCATGATAGCTGTATGAGGAATGTATCATTATAATGTACATTTTATACATGAAGAGGTCGATACAGAGATTTATGCTGACATTTGGGTATAAGTCTGGGCCCAGGAGGAGTTGAAATGGCTGGAGGTGGAACCTTGACTTAAATAATAAATAAGTGAATAGAAATGGAAGCACTACATCTGTGGAGAGGCTGCCCATGAGCCCAAGATTACAGTGCATTGGTATGGAAAACAGAATTGTGAAGTCCTGAACCCTGTAGCCATATATAGCCCTCAAGGTCTTAGTAGAGCAATAAGGAAAAGAGAGAGAGACAGAGGAGAGAAGAACACATTCCCTGAGTGACATAGGAGGCTGGGCCCTCCGCTATGTTCACATGTCATTCCTCATTTAACCCTTAGATTGATACGGTGTGTGAGATAGGTATTATTATTCACTTTTAACATTGCAAAAGTTTTATTTTCTCTGACTTAACAGTAATGAGTTTTTATGGAAACAAACGAGAAACTAGAGAAAAGTATACTTAAAGGGGAAATCTCGTCAATTGACTACTATTATTTAGTCAGACCACTGAGGAAGTTGTTGTTAGGTGCCATCCAGTCATTTTTGACTCATAGTGACCTGATGTGACAGAATAGAACCGCTCCATATGTTTTTCTGGACTGCAATCTTTATGGAAGCAGATTGCCAGGTCTTTCTCCCATGGAGGTGCCTTGTAGGTTTCAACTGCCAGCCTTTCAGTCAGGGAGCACTTAACCTTTGCACCACCAGGGCCCAGGAGATATGCATGGAAAAAGAAAATAGAACATCATTAAAAGAGTCAAGCAGAGAGGCGGGGCCAAGACGGCGAACTAGGTAGACGCTACCTCGGATCCCTCTTGCAACAAAGACTCAGAAAAACAAGTGAATTGATCACATACATAACTATCTACAAACCCTGAACAACAAACACAGATTTAGAGATGGAGAACGAACAAATACGGGGAACCAGCGACTGTTTTCGGAGCCTGGAGCCAGCGTCCCAGTCAGGTAACCTTGGCGCCGGGCTTAGGCCTGAGCCCAGGGGAGATGAACACAAAATCTTGTGACGGTGCAAACAAGGGGCGCAGCCCTACCCCCTGAACCGACCCCGGGAGGGGGCCCAGCCAGTCCGCGCGGGTGGCGCGGCGACGCGGCTGGTGGGAGAAGTCCCCGGGAGGCAGTGACTGGATTTGGAGCCGGGAGTGCAGCATCCCAGCCGGGGAACCTTGGCGCCGGGCTTTTGACTGGGCGCTGTCACAGCGCAAGCACCGGGCGCAGCCCTACTCCCCTGAACTAACCCCAGGAGGGGCCCCAGCCGGTCCGCGGGGGCGGCGCGGTGACGCGGCTGGCGGGACGAGAAGTCCCCAGGAGGCAGCGACTGATTTTGGAGGCGGGAGTGCAGCGTCCCAGCAGGGGAACCTTGACGCTGGGCTTTGGACTAGCAGCAGAGGATCTGACCACGGCTTCAGCGGGCCAGACCCTCGGGGGCAATCTCCACACAGCCGGCACACATGGGCGACACACCCCGCGGGAATCTCAGATAAAATAGTCATTCCAAGCAAGATAAGCAACTTTGGCTATATTCCGGGGTGCTACTCTCCTGTTTCTCTGAACCCTCCCCCACCCTTCCCAGGCGGCTTCATTAACATTGGAATTTCCTGAGCCAGAGGGAGAATGGCTCCGGCTCCGTGGAAGCTTTGCTTTTCCCTTTTTTTTTTTGTTTTGTCTTTTCCTAACCCATTCTTCCGGCCTGAGAGAAGGAACCACAAAAAAACCAGGGACCAAAAATCCATCCCTAATTGGACTAAAAACACAGAACTAGCTACAGCCAAACATATATGATCCAAATCTCGGACTTTCATCCTTACAGGGAACAAGGTGGTAGTTATAATCCAAAGGCAGTTCTGATAGGGATCTGACTGCATTTTTTTTTTAGCGGATTTTCTGGAAAAACAAGTTTCCCTGGTCTGATATCTCTGCTTATTCAACAGAGCCCTAACTGACCCACAACAGGGAACTGAGGGCTGAAGCTCCCCCCAGACCACCTAGCCTCTGGCCTTAGGGGTCTAAGGAGGGTGACACCTACCAATCAGTAGAGGTACTTGCATTGGGGGCCTAAGGTACAGCTGCAGTGCCCTCCCACCAAGGTGCTATAGGAATAGAGACACACCTACCTCACCGACACCTGGGGGAAGCCTGTCAGCATCCTGCCCCCCCCGGAGGGTGAACCCCAGCTGCTAATAAAATCTGGTGCACACAACTGTCACCACTAATTCTCAAGGTGGATAGGTGTTAGGGTGCAGTACACACTTGATGACCCAAAATCAGATTCTACTCAATAATAGTGAATAGACTCAGGCATATATCTGGCAACAGCCCAAACCAGCTGGTAATAGGTCATAAGTAAGTCAAGGGCTACAACAATCAAGACAGCACAATCTAGTAGCCCATCCATGTATATTGAAAGAAAACAAAACAAGACTCAGTGAGCAATTATAGAATAAACCACTAGTATATCTTAGTGATGGCTCGGAGACAGCAGTCGATATCAAACCACAGAAAGAAGCAGACCATGAGAGCTTCTACAACCCCCAAACAAAAGAATCAAAATCTTTCCCAAATGAAGATACAATCCTGGAATTATCAGATACAGAATATAAAAAACTAATTTACAGAATGCTTCAAGACATCAGGGATGATCTCAGAAATGAAATAAGGCAAACTGCAGAAAAAGCCAAGGAACACACTGATAAAACTGTTGAAGAACTCAAAAAGATTATTCAAGAACATAGTGGAAAAATTAATAAGTTGCAAGAATCCATAGAGAGACAGCATGTAGAAATCCAAAAGATTAACAATAAAATTACAGAATTAGACAACGCAATAGGAAGTCAGAGCAGCAGACTCGAGCAATTAGAATGCAGACTGGGAAATCTGGAGGACCAGGGAATTAACACCAACAAAGCTGAAAAAAAATCAGATAAAAGAATTAAAAAAAATGAAGAAACCCTAAGAATCATGTGGGACTCTATCAAGAAGGATAACTTGCGTGTGATTGGACTCCCAGAACAGGGAGGGAGGAAGGACAGAAAACACAGAGAAAATAGTTGAAGATCTGCTTACAGAAAACTTCATTGACATCATGAAAGACGAAAGGATATCTATCCAAGATGCTCATCGAACCCCATTTAAGATTGATCCAAAAAGAAAAACACCAAGACATATTATCATCAAACTTGCCAAAACCAAAGATAAAGAGAAAATTTTAAAAGCAGCCAGGGAGAAAAGAAAGGTCTCCTTCAAGGGAGAATCAATAAGAATAAGTTCAGACTATTCAGCAGAAACCATGCAGGCAAGAAGGCAATGGGATGACATATACAGAGCACTGACGGAGAAAAACTGCCAGCCAAGGATCATATATCCAGCCAAACTCTCTCTGAAATATGAAGGTGAAATTAAGATATTTACAGATAAACACAAGCTTAGAGAATTTGCAAAAACCAAACCAAAGCTACAAGAAATACTAAAGGAAATTGGTCAGAAAACCAATAATATCAGATACCAGCACAACACAAGGTCACAGAACAGAACACCCTGATATCAACTCAAACAGGGAAATCACAAAAACAAATTAAGATTAATTAAAAAAAAAATGCTCAGAACAGGGAATCATTGAAGTCAATATGTAAAAGATCACAATAATCAAAAAGAGGGACTAAATACAGGTGGCATAGAACTGCCGTATGGAACTCTTATACACTGCTGGTGGGAATGTCAAATGGTACAACCACTTTGGAAATCTATCTGGCATTATCTTAAACAGTTAGAAATAGAACTACCATACAACCCAGAAATCCCACTCCTCAGAATATACCCTAGAGAAATAAGAGCCTTCACACAAGCACATATATGCACACCCATGTTTATTGCAGCTCTGTTTACAATAGCAAAAAGCTGGAAGCAACCAAGATGTCCATCAACGGATGAATGGTTAAATAAATTGTGGTATATTCACACAATGGAATACTATGCATCGATAAAGAACAGTGATGAATCTGTGAAACATTTCATAACATGGAGGAACCTGGAAGGCATTATGCTGAGTGAAATTAGTCAGAGGCAAAAGGACAAATATTGTATAAGACCACTATTATAAGATCTTGAGAAATAGTATAAACTGAGAAGAACACATACTTTTGTGGTTACGAGGGGGGAGGGAGGGTGGGAAAGGGTTTTTTACTGATTAGTTAGTAGATAAGAACTGCTTTAGGTGAAGGGAAGGACAATACTCAATACACGGAAGGTCAGCTCAACTGGACTGGACCAAAAGCAAAGAAGTTTCTGGGATAAGCTGAATGCTTCAAAGGTCAGCGGAGCAAGGGTGGGGGTTTGGGGACCATGGTTTAGGGGGCCTTCTAAGTCAATTGGCAAAATAATTCTATTATGAAAACATTCTGCATCCCACTTTGAAACGTGGCGTCTGGGGTCTTAAATGCTAACAAGCGGCCATCTAAGATGCAGCAATTGGTCTCAACCCACCTGGATCAAAGGAGAATGAAGAACACCAAGGTCACACAACAACTAAGAGCCCAAGAGACAGAAAGGGCCACATGAACCAGAGACCTACATTATCCTGAGACCAGAAGAACTAGTTGGTGCCCGGCCACAATCGATGACTGCCCTGACAGGGAGCACAACAGAGAACCCCTGAAGGAGCGGGAGAACAGTGGGATGGAGACCCCAAATTCTCATAAAAAGACAAGACTTAATGGTCTAACTGAGACTAGAGGAATCCCGGCGGTCATGGTCCCCAAACCTTCTGTTGGCACAGGACAGGAACCATCCCCGAAGACAACTCATCAGATATGAAAGGGACTGGACAGTGGGTAGGTGAAAGATGCTGATGAAGAGTGAGCTAATTATATCAAGTGGTCACTTGAGACTGTGTTGGCATCTCCTGTCTGGAGGGGGGATGGGAGGATAGAGAGAGTTGGAAGCTGGCAAAATTGTCACGAAAGGAGAGACTGGAAGGACTGACTCATTAGGGGGAGAGCAAGTGGGAGTACGGAGTAAGGTGTATATAAAGTTATATGTGACAGTCTGACTTGATTTGTAAACGTTCACTTGAAGCTCAATAAAAGTTAATAAAAAAAAAGAGTCAAGCAGAATGGTGGTGGGAGTATCTCTAATACAGGGCTTAGCTGCTACCAGTTAGGAAAGCAGACAGAAGTATATGATCTACAAGGAAAAATGGCAGGTTATTTCTGACTCCTACCCCAGCCCTCACCCTCACCTCCCACTTTGGCCTGCCTAGTGAGCAATAAACATAAGAAAAGGGGCTAGACATCTTTGGTCATCATGCAAACACAAATGCAAATATAAAGTGACAATATTACACTACCCCATACCAACCAGGATGGGTAAAATGAAAAAGATACTAAATCTCAAATTTTGAGTAGAATGGAGGAACTGGAACTCTAATCTACTGCAGGGGAGAGTATAAACTGGTACAACCATTTTAAACAATTATTTGAAACTATAATTTATAATTCAGCAAATTTACTTCTAGACAAATACCCATCAAAAATGAAAATATATGTTCACCAAAATACATATACTTGTAAATAACCTCCAAGGCATGAATATATTCCTTATAAATGCCTATGGCTTAGGATGTTACTCCCTGTGGATAGTAAAGTTGATATACAGATTTATCTTCATATGGACAAAAATTCTAGAGCCCTTTGTAGAACAAAATAGCAAATCCCAGAGAAGCATGTTCTCATGGTTTAAGACACCCTTGTGGCTTCTATTTACACCTCTCCTGCTTTGAGGCTGGAACACATAGACCCAGTTATGAAATCACCCTTGCTTGTTAACTTTGCAAAATTCCGTACACCTCAAAATTTTTGTGAGTTTAATAGAGAAAAGATCACAGATGGATAAATGAAAAAAAGAGAAGGGGTATATTTTGCACCAAAGCAATATATTTAAAATGAAGTGGTGAGAATGGTGGGCTTCCTTTTTCTGAAAATGCTTTTCAATTTGTTTGATGGCGGGGAGCAGAGGAACGAGATGTTTTATTCAAGAACTAGTTTTCTGGGCAATTTGGTAACTACCTAAACAATAACCTCTAAAAATAAATATTTTGATCCATTGACTTGCTGCTTACACCTAGTTATTTCCAGTTAGATCACATATTTAAATTTAAAATACAAAAAATAAAAAGTTTTTAAGAAATATGGCATTTTTGCTTAATTTTTTAACTGTTAAAGAGGAAGTGCATTCTAAAATACTCAAAGGCATAAAATAGAAAGGTGATAAGTTATGTGCAAGAAAAGATAACCAAATAGAGAAGTAGTAACTTTGGCGAAGGATAAAAGAGTACAAAATACTGGGGAAACCAGCAGAACTGTATAACTCAGGGTCATGATAGCTCCATAAACACATCCAAACTCCCTGAGGGACCAAATTACTGGGCTGAGGGACCTGGGGACCATGGTCTC
This sequence comes from Loxodonta africana, assembly GCF_030014295.1. NCBI lineage: Eukaryota > Metazoa > Chordata > Mammalia > Proboscidea > Elephantidae > Loxodonta > Loxodonta africana. The sequence goes on along the minus strand of NW_026974915.1, from coordinate 463,724 downwards.
AGGGAACATCCAGCTCAACTGGCATAACATAGTTTATAAAGAAAATATTCTACATTCTACTTTGGTGAGTATCATCTGGGGTCTTAAAAGCCTGTGAACAGCCATCTAAGATACTCCACTGGTCTCACCCCTCAGGAGCAAGGGAGAATGAAGAAAACCAAAGACACGAGGGGAAGATTGGTCCAAGGGACTAATGGATCACAACTACTATGGTCTCCACCAGACTGAGTCCAGCACAACTAGATGGTGCCAGGCTACCACCACTGACTGCTCTGACAGGGATCACAATAGAGGGCCCCAGACAGAGCTGGAGAAAAATGTAGGAAAAAATTCTAACTCACGAAAAAAGACCAGACTTACTGGCCTGACAGAGACTGGAGAAACTGCAAGAGTATGGTCCCCAGGCATCCTTTTAGTTCAGTAATGAAGTCACTCCTGAGGTGCACCCTTCAGCCAGAGATTAGAGACTATGGCCCACAGACACTTGCTAACCCAGAACTGAAGATACTCCCAAAGTCTACCTTTCAGCCAAAGATTAGACAGGCTTATAAAACAAACAATAACACACGTGAAGAACATGCTTCTTAATTCAATCAAGTGTATGACACCAAATGGGCGTCACCTTTCAGGTCAACTGGAGGAATGGACACGGGAAACCTGAGGTGTAAAGGGAAAGTGGGAGCATGCTAATAGATAGTGGGGATTGAAACCAATGGCAACAAAACAATTTGTGTATAAATTTTTGAATGAGAAACTAATTTGTGCTGTAAACTTTCACCTAAAGTAAAATAAAAATGTATCACTCATAAAGGCAAACTTAAATAAACAGAAGCTATATATTTTTTTATACCTCAATCGGGGTTACTATAAAATCCCCAATTAATAAATGGGCAAGGTCAATGATTCCACTTTAAGACAGAAGATTGAATACACATACTTACCTCCTTTAATTCCTTAAAGTCCACTAAAATAGCCATAGAAAAATCATTTTTTAAAGGAATTAATATGCAAGTATAAGACTGGGAGAGACAACCAAGAACATTGATTCCTGAGCTGTCAGTAGGGCATGAGACCTGATTTGTAGTGTAATTACTCAAAAAGGCTCAGCAAGTAATGACACCTCATCCTACTTTTGAAGTGACAGTGAATGTGATGCGAAAAACAATATAGTTGAAAAAACTTAATGTAATGGAAAATGGCAGAGTAGAAAGCACCAAGTATTGGTCTTTCCAGCAAAACAGCATTAAGCTTGAAAAAAAAAGTCAGAATCATCCTTTTCAGTGGTCTGCAACCTAATCAGATACTTAGGGCAACCAGAGAACTACTCGATGAAGAGAGTGGCTGCTGAGCTTTAGCAAGAGAGCAACATGGGGGAACCAGCTAACACCACCCATTCCTCAGCATGACCACAGACATGTGGGCAGTAGCTTTTATTCTTGGAGTGGCTAACTGATGCCACCATGGACTATAAGAACCTTGTCCTCCAAAAATTTGGAGTTGTACATTTTGGTGGGTCAGGGGGTTACTTGAGGGAACACTGAGGATGTTTTTGCCCTGTTTTAGCCCCTTCAGGATCCAGTGGCTGAAAGAGATATAAACAAAAAAACAAACATGTTGCCATAGAGTCATTTCCAACCAACAGCAACCCTATAGGACAGAGTAGAACTGCCTCATAAGATTTCTAAGGAGCAGCTGTTGCATTTGAACTGCCAACCTTTTGATTAGCAGCCGAGCTCTTAACCACGGTGCTAACAGGGCTTCTAAAGAGATATACACACCTTAAAAAAAAATCTCCATATTTAAGGAAATATCTGTAAGGTCACAAACTGACCACAGAGATAATGAAACAGATGCTTGACTGACCACTCACAGGTGAAATATAGACTTTACATACATAATTTAAAAATCCACTGTGCAAATGGATGGCTCAAGCCCTCAACAAGCAACAGCAGTAACCATGATGAGGGAGAGAATATAATTTCCAGAACTGCCACATTTTAATAGTCAAAATTTCCATTTCTCAACAAAAAATTCCAGAGCATACAAAAAAACAGAAAAATATGGCTCCTATAAAGTAAAGATAAATATCTGACAGAAACAATCCCTGAGGGAGCCTAGACATTGGAATTACTGGTCAAAGACATTAAATCAAATATCTTAAATATACTCAATGAAATAAAGAAAGCCATGAATAAAGAGGTAAATCACAAGAACAATGTATGAACAAACAGAAAATGTCCACAATGGTATAAATCAAACCGGTTGCCATTCAGTTGAACCTGACTCATTGTGACCCTATAGGACAGAGGAGAACTGCCCCATATGGTGTCCAAGGAGAAGCTGGTGGATTCCAGCTGCCAAACTCTTAACCACTGCACCAGCAGGGCTCTAATAAAGATATAGAATTTTTTTTTCAGCTGTTGTGCTTTTCATCTTCATGATTTCCATTTGGTTCATTTTTATAGTTTCTATGATATAGTCTCACTCATGATGACATAGTTTCTATAATAAAGGAATAGAAACTATAAAAATGAACCAAATGGAAATTATGAAGCTGAAAACACAACGGCTGAAATAAAAATTCATTAGAGTGGCTCAATGACAGATTTGAACAGGCAGAACACAGAGTCATCAAATTTGAAGACAAGGCATTTGGAATTATCCAGTCTGAAGGGGGGAAAAAAGAATAAGAAAAATGAACAGAACCTGAGGTTCCCGTGGGACATCAAACACACCAATAAACATATCACACCAAAACCAAACCCATTGCCGTTGAGTCGATCCCAACTCATAGCAACCTTGTAGGACAAAGTAGAACCACCCTCATAGGGTTTCCAAGGCTGTAAATCTTTATGGGAGCAGGCTGCCACATTTTTCTCCCGGAAACACATCATGGTCATCCCAAAAATAGAGGAGAGAGAGAAAGGTGCAGAAGCAAAAATAACAGCCGGACACTATCCAAATTTGATGAAAGACGTAAATCACTGGCCTTGGCTCAAACCCATGAGTTTCCAGGGTTTTAAGAGCAGCTTTATAGGGCAAGCCCCAAAGCCCAAGTCCTTTCAGTTCTCTACTTCTATCAGGTTTGGTATTGGCCAATGGCCAAAGGTGTCATAAGTTCAGTTGCAATTCAAGATGTTAACAGACTTCTGCTTTTGATGAAAGCAGCTTCCAGGTCATTTTTCAAAGGCATGGAAAACAAACAGGAAAAATATGTGGCCATACTGTATTCAGGTACAATAAAGAAAAGCACTTGAGTGCTTTCTGAACTATGGCAAGGAATTTCTTGAGTACAAGAATCTCCCAGAGTAGGACGTAGTTCTGTTGTACATAGGGTCGCTATGAGTCGGAATCGACTCAATGGCACCTAAAGACAATAGCAACAGGGAGTAGGATATTCTACCAGGAATAGTGTCAAGAAAGGCTTCAACCAAGAAGTGATGCTTGAAACATTAAAAGGGAACAGGTACAGAGACAGCAAGAATGAGTGGCCACTTTTACAATCAATCACAAGAAGCAAATAAAATCAAGTGTGTTCTGAGCTATGGCAAATTGTTTCTAAAACACAATGGAGTACACAGCAGGAAGTGAGGAGTTATACCAGTAGTAGGGTCAGAAAAGAGTTTACCAGGAAGTGATGCTGAACCAAATGTGGAAATATCAGTAGCTGGTTAAAAAGTAGGAAATGGCCCAATATATTCAGGAAACCCCAAGTATTCTCCTGAGGCCGCAGTGCAAGGTGATGGGTATCATGAACATAAAAATTCTGAGGAGACAGGGTGAAGCTATTGGGGCATTTTTGCTGCATTTCTGAGCAAGAAACATCTTCTTCTGTCCTTTTGTGTTTAGAGATGCTTGTCCCGGTTCTACCCTTTGCAGTCACACAAAACAATCCCCCTCTCTTCCTCATCTGAGAGCTTTCGTTTTCCTCCAAGTTATCAGATTCCCTTCTGTTCACCAACAAAACTTTCTAAAACCCCTTCTCAAATGGTTTCAACAATTTTACTGGTTACTTTTCTAAATAGCCCTCTAGAACAAAATCAAATGTGCAGCAAAGCAGAGAACAGTGGGCTTTTTCCTGAGGGCTCTGCTAGGCCTCCCACGTAGGTTGACCATGGAGGTCCTTATACTCATTGCTTTTCTGTGAGGCCATAATGCTAACCCTTTTCCAGAAGGCCCAAGAGAAAGCATGGGAAGGGGGTAAGTGTACCATATTCTGGGTCTCAGAGCCAGGAAGGTCAATGAATTTGGGTCAACAGCCTACCCATGAGTGATGGTGCCTTTAGGCACCACATCAAAGAGTTCTATTCTGCGCTGATTTTCTGTAAAGGATGGGTCTTTTGGGGGACTCATCATTCATTGATCCAACTAATATATGTCAAGTATCTACTACATGTCAGGTACTATCCTACTTTCTGGGACTACACATATAAGGCAGACCTTGTGTTTGCCCCTAAGTTGCTTATAATCCTTCTAAAGGAGATAGATTTTTAAATGAGGATCTCACGTGAACAGTTGAGTGGGGTAGGGAGGGGGAGTGTTATCATGTAGGGATTATAGACTGATCTGATATACTTAGAGCACGAATATCAAGTAGTTTAGGCAGACTTAGCAAGCTGTGACATGAAGTATAACAATGTTGTTGTTGCTATGTTCTATCAACTCGATCCTAACTCCTACTGACCCCACGTGACAGAGTAGAACAGCCCCATGAGGTTTCCAAGGCTGTAATCTTTATGATAGCAGATAGCCAGCTCTTTCTCCTTTGAAGCCACTAAGTGGGTTTGAACTGACACCCTTTTCCTTAGTAGCCAACACTTAACAATTGCACCACCAGGCCTTCTCTAACAGTGAGCATTCACACAATCTTAGTCTGTGGCAGTCATTGTTGTTAAAGGTGACATCCTCTCAACAACGGTATAAGAAAGATAGAGTTCTCTTAATCTGACAGGTGATGGGAGTGAGGCATAGAGAGGTTAAATGCCTCATCCAAGGTCATATGGCAGGTATATGGAGACACTGGGACTCAAGCCCAGGAGTTTGGTTGGGGTCTGCTGTCTTCACCATCATGGTTCACCACGGAGAAGAAGGGAGGGGAGAGAACATCTTCCATTCAAAGAGAACAGCCTATGTGAAGCCTCAGCTGCAAAGGAAGCCTGAGAGGGCTTCAGAGTGGACATGTGTTTCTAGGACTGGAGCAAAGTGGTTCAAACAGTGTCAGAGGAGTGGCTTGGGGAACAACGGCCGTTATACTGTTATCATTCCCTGGACTCTCAAGTCACCCCAATGGATATCAACCTGTTTAAGGGCAGGGGAGAGGTTCAATTCATTCTTTCTATATTATTTCCCTTAAAATAACTTCCTAACCCCTGCCAGAAGAGTTGCCACATTTTTCTTGTTGCCGTGTATGGATTCACAATGGGCCCTTGGAACTGAGAGATGTCAACAATGATGTCACACAAGAGTTACTGGAAGCCATGGTGTTCACTCAGATCCCAACGGCTCTTTGGAGAGGTTGTTGATCTGAGGTCTTCTGTGGGAGAGCGACTTAAGCTACCAGTTGCCAGAGATTGTTTCCTAAATCAAAGTCGTCCAGCTAGTGAGAGTTTGGGACATCTTCTCTAACTGGGAGGAGGGAGAAACCTCCTTCAGAAAACCATCCTTTTTGGCTCATCTTTACCCAGGGATGGAGCGGTGGAATGCAACGAAGAGGCCTTTCTCTAAGAATTGAGGTGGGAGGAAAATTCTTCCCAATCAATTAGAGCTGGCCGTGAGGGGTTGTATTTCCCTGAAAAAGAAGGCCACAAGGAGAGAAGATGAAGCCTTTGATGTAGGATAACAGGGTCACTAAGGTTTTTGTTGAGAAAGTACTTCCTGCCCTTTAGTAGACAATTAAGCAAAGTCGGTAATGTGAAGGAATAAATTCGTTAATCATAAAATTCTACTGTAACCTGAGGGTTTTTCAGAGTAGGGAGGAGAAGACACTCAATATTTTAGGCCTATGGTATTCCTGCTTCTATCTCTGGGATTGAAGGAGGCAAGTGGTCACCTAGGGCAGTGGGTGAAGGGCCAGGAAGAAGGGTGGTTATGGAGACTTGTACTTATTTTTAATATGTTCTAATGAGATCGAATTGATAAGTCATGTGATGAACTAAAAGAATTAAAGGTATTTGAGGAGTTTTGGGAGTGGGTGGTGTGAAAGAACACAGTACCCCACGCTGACCCAGAGTTCCCGGTCGCTGTGAGCCCCAACAGTTCCCAGCCTGGACTCAGGCAGCAGAAGGTCTGGGCATGACTTGCTGCCTGAGCTTCAGAGACTTGCCCTTTTCCTCCAAGTTCTAAAGTTCTATTTAGACTTGAAGTTTTAAAATTTTACCACACTGAACTTGAGCTTATGCTGTAAATCCTGGTGGCGCACCCTGATACTATAACCTCTTCCACCACCCACCCCTTTTTCTTCTCTGCTTTTCTCCTGTGCTTACCCACAGTGGCTGAGCCCTGCTTTCTTCTCCCTCTTTGGTCTCTGTATCTCTCTAACATAATCCTGGGAGGTCCCTCCTCTCTATCCTGTATCTCACCTTGGAGTTTTCTGTCCATCCAACTCACACAACCTACCTCCATCTCTTTCTTCTCTCTGAGCTCTCCAGTCCTTCCCTCAGATACAGAAAAACCTACAGACCTTTAAGCTGACATGGACAACCCACCCAGACACACCCAGGTGAGGTAGTTGTATTTGACCACTGACATTTGTGGAATCAAGACTCTCAGATACGTAGTCATCTGTTTTCTGCCTGAGGACCTTGAAAGAGTTCATCTAAGATGGACCTGTAGAGGGGACTTCTGTTTACAGAAAGATTAGTTTAACCCTCTGTTGCTTGTTTAGGAAGGGTACAAGGAAGAGGTATACCTGTAAGGTTTTTAACAAAGTATACAAATTTTTCTTTCTCTTTAGGTACGGCACCTCTATAAAAAGTCCTCCCTTCAAAGAGAGTTAAAAGAGATGAGCATTTCTCCTGTTTGAATGTTTACTTGTTAAATATAAGAAAATCACCGGCGTAGAAGAAATCTTTAGGAGAAGTTTCAGACTGTTAAAAAGGTTCAGGGAAATGAGGACATTTACATGTTCCAAAGGAGGGAATTCACTTGGCATCCAACATATCAATGCCACGAAAAAATTAACTTGAAGATTCTTTGTTTACAAATATGAAACCCCACAATACTGTTTTCAAAGGGCGTGAACTTTTGTTACAAGGCACTAGTATCACTAGAAGGGGACCTTTGGTGGCACAAACCGTTTGTGCTCTACAGATAAACGAAGGGTTAGTGGTTCCAACTCACACAGGTGCGTCCTGAACGAGAGGCCTTGCTTCTGCTTTCATAATGATTACAGCCAAGAATACTCTATGGAGTGCAGCTTTACTCTGTAACACGTGGTATAGCCATGAGTCAGAATCCACTGCTTGGAAATGGCTATTATCATTGGTACCATTTTGCAGAGATTTTATTGCTCACAGCAATGCCCCCAAAATATGGTAGCTTCTGTGGAAAGAGAGAAGGGACGAGGTCTGCAGAGGTGGAGGGTGCTGGTGATGGAGAGGCCTCCAGGGATTCCTGAGACCAGAGCCTTGGGCTCCTATATGAAGATCAGGGCCATGAGAGCTCATATAAATTAACTATTCTCAGAGGTCTCTATCCAAAAGGAAAATGCCCAAGAATCCACAACATCTCAAGCAAAAAACCCAAGCTCTAGGGCCGGGAAGACTCCACTACCATCAGAGAGGCCTTTTCCCTCAGCTTCCGCTGAGCAGACATCTCATTCATCCAGCTAAGGGGCTACCCCAGAGAAGCGATGGGTAAGGTGTGCATATTTCACCCAGGTGCGCACGGTCAAGTGGGTGGCTGTGGCCTGGCAGACCAAAACCTCCTTTGCCCCCGTGGGACAGATGCCCCAAGTCTTTGAGGCCGAGCTCTCTGAGTAGAGCACCATCGCCGTGCCCCCAGTCTGGCCAACACTGAGTCCCTGGTGAGCACCCTGGGGCCTTGGAAGGAGGGGCCCCAGGCCCGCACCACCGAGCCCAGCGTCTGAGGAGAGGATCATGGGGAAAGCCCCCACGCAGCCACCCCGGAGTGGCTAGTGACCCATGAGCGCAGCTTCCACTGCTTGGCCTGCTGCCTTGTGTTCAAGTCCCAGGAGGCCCTGGTGGCTCACATGGAGCATGGAATGAGCCAGGGCTTCAGCAACCAGGTCCTCTGTGAAGAGCTGCTGGAAAAGGAACTGCCACCCTCACCCCCATGCAAGCCCAGAGGCTGCCACCAGCTGGCCAAGGCCACTTGATGGCCTCCAAGAAGAGGGAGGTGTGGGAGAGGAGTGCCGTCTGCAGGAGCTGGAGGGGCAGCTGGAGAAGCAGAGAGAGCAGCTGAGGAGGTTGAGGCACCAGCTGGTGAGGTTGCAGAGGCAGGAGGCCAGGCTACAGAGGGTGGGGGCACAGCACTGAAGCCAGAGGAGGAAGAGCCTGAAGACCTGCTAGCAACTTGGGACTGGGAGGAGCAGGGCATTTGTGCTGGGAAATGTGGGTCATCTCATCAGCTGCTACCCAAAAGATATGTGGCCCACGGAAGAAAGGCCTGGCAATCTACTTCTGTACTATCACAGTCATTGAAAACTCTGTGCAGTGCAGTTCTACTCTGAAACACCTGGGTTCACCATGCATTGAAATCAACAAGACAGTAGGTTTTTGTTCTGTTAAGGCCTCTGTTCAGGCTCCTTTAACCCACCTGCCTGTAAGAACCTCTCCTCCCAGCCTGTGCCCCAATCCAACTACTCCAAGTGCATGGAGAGCTGCAATCCTAGGGGGACCTGGAAAGAAGGAGCCCCAGAACACCTGACTGCAGACACCAGGTCTGCTCAGAGGTTCCCCTAGCCTAGGAGAGGAGAGGACAGGCCTGATCTGGATGGTGAGGTCTCAGAACTCTGAGAATGAGCACAGCATAAGGAGGGGGGGAGAAATGGGATTTCAGTGGGACTTGGGAGGCTGAGGGGGACTCTGCAAAGACAGCTCCAACGGAAGTGTGCTGGTGAACGGGGTGTCACTGAGTTCTTTGCATAGAAGGAACCAGAGAGAGAGTAGGCTGTGGGGAGACCTGCCTGTAGGTGAGCAGTGGGCATAAGGCCCTACCCAAGGACTCTGGGTCACTTCTCATCATCCTCCAAGCATAGAAAGGAGGAGGTCCTGGTTGGGCAAAGAGGAGGAGGTGGTGAAATAAAGAGCTCACCGCATTCAAGTCTACTGCCCTCACTGGGGGAATTTGGGTTTATTGCTGTGATTTAGTGTTGCCTCTTTGGAGGAAACCCTCATGGCGTATTGGTTAAGTGCCACGGCTGCTAACCAAAGCGTCGGCAGTTCGAATCCACCAGGTGCTCATTGGAAACTCTATGGGGCAGTTCTACTCTGTCCTGTAGGGTCACTATGAGTCGGAATTGACTTGGCCGCAGTGGGTACTGGGCCTCTTTGGACTGGAGTGGGAGATGGTTTAGAAAAACTCTCCTGGGTGTCCCTTTTCTGCATAACAGTAGATCTAGTAGTGTCTGCGTAACTCATGCAAAGGATGAGTTCCTAGGATGTAAGGAAACTTTTTTTTTTCTTTTAAAAAAGCTTTTTCTGTTTGATTTTGCACATATCAATGACACTAGCTTGTTCTTTCTTTTTTTCTGTGGTATAATTTGGCCAATCCTGGGGTCAGAGAACGGGAAGAAAAAGACTGGACTGGAAGTATAGGAACAAAGGCAGATGAGGCCTCTTAACCCTGGGAGAACACAGATGGTTAGAGGTGAGGCCAGCAAGGGACAGATTCAGGCCCAGACTGTATAATGAGCAGAAAAGCCCAAGTCTTAGACACATCATCATGTCCCACGCCCTGGAAGATGCCAGGGGCATGTTGACCCTCCTGGGAGATAAGACCCCAAATGGCACAGGGAAGCCTTCAGGAGCAAGGAAGGGAGGGCAGGGCCTCCAGGATGGGCATCTCCATCCACAGGCTGCCCTGTGTATATTTCTCAGTGACAGTAATGGCTCCTGCGAGGGACGGGGTCAGAGGCAGACAGAAGCGAGAGCTTTGAAAAATTTGAGACAGGGTTAATTCTGCCAGTACCAGAGGATGAAAAACGAAAGCCTGTGGTTCTCAGGGGTACAGACCTGCCAGGGGCCTGATGTATACAGGGTGGGCAGAGGTGTCTGGAGAGGTCCACCTGTCTAAAGACTTATGGTCATAGTCTTCATTATCCTAAAAGCAGCAATTTCCCAGTTAATTTCCTCTACGTTTAAACCAAAGCCAAACCCATTGCCATTGAGTCCTGATAAAAGGCCTGGAGTGCGCAAGGGTAGGTTTTCCAGTAGAGCGATGAGGGGAGGAAGATGGTAGTACCATACCAGACAAGGAGACTCTTCTTTGTGCCTTGTGTTACCTACTCAATTGCACATGGTGTTCAGCCCTCATCTTTGCGTATACACGTGTACATGCATTAAGAGTTACTATATTGACCTCGCAGAATTCTTTTTGGTCCTTTCTAGGGATAGAGATCAGAAGAGGTCACTGGCTTCATATACCAAACATGAAATCTGCAGTCTGACTTTTGTACAGTCTGTGTTTGTGTTCTCTATCCAGGGATTAAAATCTCTGATCTGACATTAAAGATTGTTTTTTTTTTCCTACAAGAAAAAGAGGAAGACCCTCAACAAGATGGATTAACACAATGGCTGCAACAATGGGATCAAACAGCAACAGGTGTGAGGATGGTGCAGGATGGGGTAGTATTTCCTACTGTTGTACATAAGGTCATTATGAGTCGGAACCAACTTGATGGCACCTAACAGCAACAACAACATAAAAAAATAGTTTTAAAAACATACATGTCATATTTTACAACTTGCAAATATCTTATAATCTTATTATGACATACGTAACAGTACAAATTTGCAAAGAAGTTATAATACAAGCCATCCCTACATGTGTGTGATGCTCCTGCTCCCCCAAGGTGTCCATTGTTCAAAGACACATGTGTGTTCTTCCTTACATTTCTCTTTTCTGGGACACATGTTACAGTCGTACGTATCCATGTAGATCTATTTGCATGTTTGCTGTTACAGAACCTTCAACACAGTCTACCCACATTGCTCCTTGCCCCTTTTTTCACTTGACATTTGATCATGGCTCCCCTGTAAGTCAGTAGATATGGAACTAATGCTGCTTAGTTCTTCTAATTTTTTAACTCATATTTATACATAAAGAATGTAAATAAATGGTAACAATGACAATGTGCAACCTATACACTTTCATATAACTCTACAGAAATGAAAACACATAGCAGCTATGATCTTTAAAAAAAACCCACTGCCAATGAGTCAATTAAGCATAGTGTTTTCAGTATGTTCTAGCTCCCCACCCCTTGTCCCTTCCCATAACTGAATCTAAGATAGTTCATATCAACAATCAGGTAAGTGTTCTATCTTATTATTCTTGCTTAAACTATCATACTCACACATGCAAATAACCACATCTACTCATTTATGGACATATATATATATATACACATATATATATGCTTGTATTCAAATACATTTGGTTATTTGTTATTGTTTTACCCATATGGGCTCACTTTATATATATACTTCTCTCTGTCTTGCTTTTTTTTCTTCAATGATACTTCACAGTGATTTCACTTACTAATCTTCTATAGCTCTGTTTCATTCTAATGACTACCATATATTATTATATGATATGGTTATTATATTATTATTCTAATATTACTGGAATATTTGAATATTATGCATTAAAATTTTATTATAATATCACATCCTTAATGGGCAATAATTTTATTTTTCCTTTTTTGTCTTTAACAATAACCATCCTTTGCATATACTACATGGAGCCCTGGTGGCACAGTGGTTAAGAGCCCAGCTGCTAACCAAAAGGTTGGCAGTTCGAATCCACCAGCTGCTCCCTGAAAACTGTATGAGGCAGTTCTACTGTGTCCTGCAGGGTTACTATGTACTACAAGATTTGTATCTGTGGGGTAGATTCTAATGAGTGAGATTTCCAGTTCAAAGAATGTTTTAAAAAGTATAGAGCCATGTCTATGTCTTTCGCCTAAAAGTCTGTAGTAACGCACCTGTCTTTGTCATCTAGTGCTGCTATAACAAAAGTACCACAAGTGGATAGGTTTAACAAAGAGAATTTATTCTCTCACTGTCTAGTAGGCTACAAGCCCAAATTCAGGGTGGCTATCTGTCTCTGTTAGCTCTGGAGAAAGGTCCTTGTCATCACTCTTTCCTTGGTCTGGGAGCTTCTCAGTGCGGGAATCTCAGGTCAATTGCTTCCCTTTCCTTTTATCTCTTGTAAGGTAAAAGGTGGTGCAGGCCACACGCCGGGGAAACTCCGTTTACACTGGATCATAGTAAGGGTGTTAAAATCCCACCCTAATCCTCTTTAATGTAAAATTACAATCAAAAGTGGAGGACAATTACACAATACTGGGAATCATGGCCCAGACAAATTGATATATACCTTTTGGAGGGGACATAATTCCATCCATGACAGCACCTTTCCAGCCATGTCTGAGGGCATCCTTCTCCCCACAGCCCAGCCAGCCATAAGTGGTGTTGATTTTTAAATTGTGCCAGTTTCACTGGGATTTTGATTGACATTTTCTTAACTATCAGTGTTTTTGAAACTTTGATTATTTTTATTGGGGATTTGGATATTTTCTGAATGGTCGGTAATTGCTCATTACCAACAGTTCTGATGAGGGCCACAATACATAGATGCTGAAAAAGTGGGAGAAAAATGAAGAACAGAGCTCAGATTATTAAAAAGTCCAGACCTACCGGACCAGCTGAGACTATATATATACTTATAATACAAGCCATCCCTGAGATACTCTTTAAACCTTGTACTGAAACTATTCCCTGAGTTCATCTTTTATCGAAATAGCAGACTGGCACACAAAATAAAGGGTATTATCCATCAGTATGGCACTCCATTAAAAAACCATTATGTGCAGCCAAAATGTCAACCATTACTCTAAAGCAAAGATGAGATGATAAGGGGGCAGGGAAACTAGAGTACTGGAAATGGAACAACCGGAACACAATTAAAGACACTGTTGACACGCTGTGAAAGATCTGAATGATTTTTGTAGAAATTGTCAGATGGGAACCTAATTTGCTGCGTAAAGTTTCACCAAAAACATAATAAAATATTATTAAAAAAAATCATTGCTCATTTTCCAAGTGCCAAATTTTTGTGTCTCCTTCATCTAAAGTAGGAATAGTTATTAGTCCTTTGTCATCTATGTTTCAAATTTTTAAATCTTTTGCTTGTTTATCTCTTCTTTTTTTTTTTTTTGCAGGCTATTTTCCTCTCTTCAATAATTGAAATGTTTTATGCTCAATTACATCTACCTTTTCTCTTATAATTTCTGGATTTCCTATATAAGTTAAGAAAATCTTACATGTAACTTCCTAATTTTCTGTTAAGATTGTTGTTGATTTATACATTAAATTTGTAATTCAATGCGGTATTTTCGCACACTTTTCTATAAGGACAATCAGTTGAGTCAGCACCATTTATTATGAATTTTCTATTTTGTTCCACTGGTGTATTTCTCAGTTTCTAGTATAAACCCTGGTGGCGCAGTGGTTAAGAGCTATGGCTGCTAACCAAAAGGTTGGCAGTTCAAGTCCACCAGGCGCTCCTTGGAAACTATGGGGCAGTTCTACCCTGTCCTATAGGGTCACTATGAGTCAGAATCGACTCGACAGCATGGGTTTGGTTTTTTGGTTTAGTATAATGTATTAATTTGTTCTATTATTCAATGAAAGAAGGCTGCACTTACTATCCTTTTTCATATTTCAATTGTCTGTTCTTTGGTATAAGGAGCCCTGGTGGTGCAATGGTTAAGCACTTGGCTGCTAACCGAGAGGTTGGCGGGTCGAACGCACCCAGCAGCTCTACAGGAGAAAGACCTGGGAATCTGCTTCTGGAAAAATTACAGCCCCCTTCCTTCCCCCTCAGAAAAAACCCTACGTGGCAGTTCTACTCTGTATTCAGTTCAACAGACAACTATTTTGATATTCCAATGGGAATCACATTATATATATATCTTAGTTTTGAAACACTTGACTTGTTTTACAAGTCTTCACGTTTGGGAGAACAGGCATATTTTTTGCATTCAATCGGGTTTTGTTTTATTTACTTCCGTAGATTACTTTCTTCATATAGGTTCCTTACCGTTTCTATCAAAACATTTCCCTAAGTATCTTATTGTTTTTGACACTATTTGGTACAATCAAATAGCAGAGAAAAAAGAATGGTCTATCCTTCCCATTTTCATTTTTTCGCGTGCTTATTTCTGGACAGAAATATAGAACTGATTTTGGTATATTTGTCCTATATCCTGCCACTTTATCAGCAATTTTATATTCGTCCTCTAGGTTTGCAATTATATCAGCATTAAAAAAGTTTTAAAATCTTTTAATAGTTACCCTCGTTATTTAAAATTTCTGGCTTATTCTTTCACCGTCAAAACTATATTCTGGGATAGAAGTAATTATAGCTATCTTTGTTTAGTTGCAAATTTTATCAAAATGAATGGACTGTTTTGTAGTCTATCCCACATCTGTTAAGTTTTGGGATAATTCGTTGTGCACCAGTAGATAACAAACACGTTGACCTTGCCGACCATGATTGCATTTAGCTTCGTGGGCAAGTTGGGGAGAGTTTCGTCTTCATCTATTCTTTGATGGATCCTGTCTAAGGCCAAAATTAACTGTTCTTTGCATGTTTCATGAAATCTGCTGAGAGCCAACCAGGCCTGTAATTTTCTTTGCAGGAAGATTTTTAACTCTAATCCCTTTTCGACTCAACGGCAAGTAGCGACAACAACAATCCATTTTGCTTCATGGAATCTTCTGGCAATAATTTATTAGAGAAGTTTCCAATGTGTGCTCTAGGCTGCTGGAAAGCCATCTTTAAAGATTATGTGGATATTCACTCTTTTCAGCCTTATCCAAACCCATTAATCAATCCCAGATTTTCCCCATTTCCACAAAGGTCCTTTCCTGCATCCACTCCTGGTACCAGTTCCCTCCTCTCAGACTTTGTATTTTCTGAAAAGAAATGAACAGTGTGCCACCCAAGCAGTTTCGTGCCCACAGACTCCTGAGTCCAAAATAGGGAGGATACTGTCTTCAAATATTCTTTTATTTTCTATTTTTGTCCGTACTTAATTTCTTTTTCATACCGTATCGTAATTGTTTTAAAGTTGTGTTTTTATGTCTGGGTCTGAAACCCAGCTGGGATTCCCTTTGTGTGTGGTATGTTGTGGTGTCCAGTTGCATGTGGGCATCAAAAGGACACATTTTTCAGGAGGGTGGGGATGGGGAGGGTGCTGACACATTGCGGGGATTGCAACCAATGTCGGGGAAAATTTTTGTATGAATTGCTGAATGGCAAACTAATTTACTATGTAAATTTTCACCTAAAGCACAAAAATGTTATACACACACACACACACACGCACGCACGCACATTGTGAAACTAAAAGGCAGGGAGAGGCAGTTGGGGCGGTTGGGCCAACCACAGTGGGTGCTGCGCGCGGGGAGAGGAGCACTCCAGGGCGTCACGGAGTCCTGCGCCCAGCAGGGCTGGCAGAGGACCTGAGCCTGGGTCCGGTGCCTCTGGCAAAGGGCCAGCTCCCCTCATACCTGCCTGCCAGCCAGGCTCCAGCCCCTGCCCTCATCCCTCTGGGTCTCCCCCACCAGTCTCCTCATTGCTACCACTAAAATTTAGGGGGAGGCCAACGCCACCCAGAGGGTGGCGCAGAACCTGGACTTCAGGAGCTCCACGTGCACCGCCGGGCCCGCAGCACTTCCGCTGCGAATCCGTCAGCTGTCGGGTATCCCTAGGACGCTGGGCACGGGTGAGTGAGTTGCGATCACACATGGGCTTCTAAATCCGTCCATGGGAAACCCCGGGGGGTGCACTTCCAGGAGGAAAAGGCCAGGCCAAAGAGGCCACCCTGTCAGGTGGACCCTCTCTCCAGTCAGGACTCACCGCCTGCACCGCACTGGGAAGAGTCCTCCCAAGGGCTCACCCGTAGATTGAAGGCCACGATCAGACTTTGGGGATCCCCAGGCTCCCAGAGCTGCAGCACCGCACGGGGAGGGTGAAGTGGTGCTTACCGGCCAAGCCCTGGCAGCAGTTCCTCTTGCATGTGACCCCTTTGTCAGCCTGAATTTCTTGCACTGTTTTTCCACCAGCCTGGCATTCTGCAACAGAAGCTGCAGGGAGAGTTGCTTCATGAAGCTGCTTTGCACTGAGGTCCTGAGCCTGTGCACTCCCAGGACGAGGTCCCATGATTTTAGTTGGATGGTTTCTTTCCAATGACATGTTTTCCTAGATTTTCTTCTCAGCCCCATCTAGTTCTTTCTTCTTTTCCTCCCACCTCCATTTTGTTGGCTCCTATGACATCTATCAGTTCTTTTGCCCCCACCCTCCCATGACTCTGCCACTGTAGACCCCACCCTGGAAGACCCCCATGGAAGGTGCTAGAGAGTGGTTCATGGGCCCCTAGCTGCTCAGCAATTTGGGGAGGGGGTATCTAGGGATCTACACTTCTAAGAAGCTCTTCAGGTAATTCTGGTCCTGTTGCAATGGAAGGCTTTATTTTAGAGGTCAGCTGTGAGCAGGCCCCTACTGAGAATGGCTGTGGCAGGTTTCCCACACACCCCTCCGCTTTGCTCAGTCTAGGGGGAGACAGAAGAAGATTGCAGAGCTGAGCTGCAAGGATTTCCTGCAGCAAAGCCTGCCCTGGTGTGGGCTGGGGAATTTGTTTCCCCAATTCTCATCACTAGTGGTGAGCAGACCGTTCTCTGCTCAGACTAAAGAAGAGTTAACAAAATGAGCTTGAAACAATAAATGCCTGCTTGGAGCCCTAGTTGCTAAAAAAAAAGGGGGGGGGGAGTGAAACAAGAATCCAAAGGACGTGAAATGAGCCTCCTCTTTTGACACCCTGCCTGGTCCCTAACTTTCTCATCTTCCACCTCCCAAGACTGTACAAACTGAGTTCAGATCCTGGAATAAAGATCCCCAGGAATATTGCTGCTTTCGTCACCCCGTGAGGGTTTCCCGAGTGCTGGCTGGAATAAGGTCTGAGAATCCTCCAGGGGCTGCCCAGGCCTGTGTACTAGACATTCAACACACCGAGATTCAGAACCACTTCAGTTTTCCAACACTCGGGCTTGACACCAGGGACCTGACCCTGAGGAAGCTGAGATTTTCTGAAGTCAATACTCCTACCCACTCCTCAGGTTCTCCCCATCTGAGCCTCGGGATCAGTCAGGCCTCATGTCCTCTCAGCAGTGTTTCTGCTAAAGGACAACAGAGGGTACTGTAAGGAGCACTGGTGGCACAGTGGTTAAAGTGCTCAGCGGCTAGCCAAAAGTTTGGTGGTTCAAACCTGCCAGCCACTCCACGGGAGAAGAGGTGGCAGTCTGCTTTTGTGAAGATTTACAGCCTTGGAAACCCTGTGGGGCAGTTCTACTGTGTCGTATAGGGTCTCTATGAGTTGGAATCGACTTAATTGCAGTAGGTTTGGGTTTTTAAGGGCACTGTGGGTTTGTGCTCTATAACTTGAGCACCTGCCCCCTCTGAAAGGTGCAAGGAGCTACTGAAAGGACACCATCATAACTGGCAGAAGCCACAGCCCATGGTGCTGAGGGAAAGCTGGGAGGGAGAGAGAGGTGGGTGAGTTAGAAAGGCCCGGTCTGTAGGCAGCCAGGGGCCAGGGTGACCTGAAGCCAGAAAGCTGACTGAAGACAAAAAGCTTCAAACCTGCCCCTCCTGAGTCTGTTTCTTCTTTCAAAACCTTTTCAAAGTCTTTCGCTGCTCTTATTGGCTAGGCCTGAAAGGCCTTTGCTTTAACATGAAGGAGCCTCCAAAGCCTCTTGGGGCAAAGGATGGCCCAGGAGGCCCTGCCCACCACACTCCGTCCTTCCTGCAAGTCCGAGGGCCAGTAGTTTCAGCCTTCCAGCTCCTCCACCGATCTAATGACTTGAAACAGGATTTCACTGAAGCTCAAACATAACATAGACTGGAAATACTCCT
This sequence comes from Loxodonta africana, assembly GCF_030014295.1. Classification (NCBI taxonomy): domain Eukaryota; kingdom Metazoa; phylum Chordata; class Mammalia; order Proboscidea; family Elephantidae; genus Loxodonta; species Loxodonta africana. The sequence goes on along the minus strand of NW_026974915.1, from coordinate 445,562 downwards.
GGGTTCTCTTCTCACAGCAGCTCATCGCCTGGTTCCTAGTTTTATTAGAAAAGTTAGATAAGGGACGAGAAGAGGAGATTGTGGAATGCCTGACATCTTAGCGCCAGTTTTTTTTTTTCTTGAGGAGAAAAGAAGGCGGCATTTACTGTGTCCTTTTTTTTTCCTTGAGTCTCACAAAATTCTCACAAAGACCCTCTCAGTTAAGGACTGTTGGGAAGTGCCTTGCTTTTCTTTTAAACTTTGTCCTGAGGTGCTTTGATTATGGAGCACATATGAAGAATTTTCCCCTCAGGGAAGCATTCTAATTCTTACCTAGACTGTAAGCAGAATGAGGACATATTAAGTGCTAAGCTTGGTACATAAGGGAGTGGGGACCCCTCAAAGCAGGCCTGTGGAGAGGTTCATTCACGATTCCCTGGGAGGCACACCCGTTGCTCCAGACATCTTTGAAATGCCTCCCTGGGGAAGGCCTTCGGGGCTGGTTCCTGGCCACGTGGGAATTCAGTCCCGTTTTTCTGTTAACACTGCTCATTTGGGGTCCAGAATGATATTGCCCAATGTCTCATTTCCAAGGCCTCTGCTGTGAGTGTGACTAAGAGACAATATGGGAATTCTTAGAAGAAAATCCTGCAAGAAAGGCACTTCTTAAATTCAGTATTTTTCAAACCAATGAAGTCTTCATTCTTACTGAAAAAGGAGGGAAAAAAATGCCACAAACTCGGGGGGGGGGCGGGCGGGGATATTTGCAATGAACATAACTACGTAAGGATAGGCATTCAGAATATGTTAAGATCTCTCTCAGTGAATAGAGAAAAAGCAAAAACCCAATGGAGAAGAGTCACTAGAAGGCAGATTATAGCAGAGGCACCTAAAATGGCCTATAAACCTGAGCTCCTCAGAAGTAATCAGGGATCATCACAGAGACCACACAGAATAGTCCTTCCCACACAGGGAGCAGTCCAGGGCCAGGCCCCTGAAGGAATGTGTTATGAAGCTATCACTGAGAAAAGAGGATCAGTCTATACCACCACTGGGGCCCACTCGGCATCCTGCATGCCTTTGACCAGAATACCTAGGTTCTGCTTCTGGTTAAATAAAAAAAACAGGTGACCTTATAGGGTGGGGTTTATTTCCCTTAGCCCAGCTTCTCAAAACGGGTGTCTGCTGCCCAAGAGGAGAAAATCAGAGGGAAAACCCATGCAGTGCGCAGATGGGCAGATGACCTATTTCCCTGGGGCCAGCCCTGAAATCCTATAGCCTATTTCAAGGTGGCACAGCATGGCCATATTGAGAGGGAAATCTCCATGGTTCCCTGAGATGAGCTCACAGCTCTGCCCATGCCCTGGCCCATTCCAGCACCACCTCTGGCCCCCAGAATCTAGGATTTAGATGTGACTAATTAGCTCACCATTTAAAATTCATTGCTCAAAATCCATTTCCTTATTAAGGGTTACCCTGACCACCCTTTTAAAATTGCAACCAGAAAATCTCTTCCCTCCCATTCACACTCACATGCTCCCTAGCCCTGCCCTATTTTATTACTAGCACTTATCACCTTTAACTGTCTTAGTCATCTAGTGCTGCTGTAACAGAAATACCACAAGCTGATGGCTTTAACAAAGGGAAATTTATTTTCTCATACCCTAGTAGGCTAAAAGTCCAAAATCAGAGCACCAGCTCCAGTGGAAGTCTTTCTCTCTCTGTCATCTCTGGAGGAAGGTCCTTGTTACCAATCTATCCCTGGACTAGGAGCTTCTCTGTGCAGGAACCCCAGCACTGCTTTCTTAGTGTTATGAGATCTCCAACTCTCTGCTTACTTCTCTTTCATTTTATCTCTTGAAAATAAAAGGTGGTGTAGGCCATACCCCGGAGAAACTCCCTTTACATTGCATCAGGGATGTGACCTTAGTAAGGGGGTTACAATCCCACCCTAATCCTCTTTAACATAAAATTACAATCACAAAATGAAGGGCAAGCACACAATACTAGGAATTATGGCCTAACCAAGTTGAGACATATTTTGGGAAGACACAGTTTGATCCATGACATTCCACCCTTTGCCCCCCAACCAAATGCATGTCCTTGCTACATGTAAGACGCATTTACTCCATCATATCACAGCAAAAGTCTTAAATCAACTCCTAGTCTAAAATCCAAAAATTCCTCTTCATCTGTGAAATCTAGAATATAAGTTTTCTGTTTTCAAATGCAGTGGCAGGACAAGTGCAAGCTGTATATTTCCATTACAAATGGAGAAACTGGAAGAATAGAAGGGATAACAAGCACCAAGCAAGTTAACAGAGCCCATTACATTAGCCCTAAAGGCTTTGCAAATAATCCTCTGTTTTTGAGACCATTTACACAATGGCCCAGCTCTCTGAACTCTAGGTATTGGCCACACTCTCCGGATTCTGAGCGGAGGCCCCAGGGCCCTGGGCTTCACCTCTGCCTTCCTGACCCACTGGGATGGCAACTCTGCTCCCTTGACTTTAGTCATAGCATTCTCCTGGTCCATCTTAGTGGCGACTCAACCCTTAGAAACACCAGAAGCCATGGCTCCACTTTGAAATCCCAAAGGTCAAGGTTATACCTTTTGAGACTAAGGCAGCTCAACTTCCGGTGTTCCTTGTCTCTTTAAACTCTGCTTTTTGGCTTCTTGGCCCTCTGGCCTTATGACCACATCTGTCCTATTGGGGCAAGTGTTCCAAAGCTCAGTAGCTCCCCAAATAAGTGCCTGGAGGCACCCCACTCTGCTAGGAAGCCTCCAGCACACAGGCACTCAGCTCTCTCACTCCTTGGGTTGACTTCAGCACTGCCTGGCCCTGGTTTCCTGGGTGTGCTGCTCCTGGCTCCCTGCTGCTGCTGGTCCTCTGCTGCTGTTTCTCACCATCTGTACCTTCTCTGGTGTTACCAGTTCTCCTCACTTCCTTCTGAGTCTGTCCATTCACAGTTTCAAAACCACTTCCACATTTTAAGTGTCTGTTAGAGCAGCACCACATTCTCTCAGTATCAAATTCTTTCTTAGTCATCTAGTGGTGCTACAACAGAAATACCACAAGAGGATGGCTTTAACAAAGAGAAATTTATTTTCTCACAGTCTAGTAGTCTGGTGGTCCAAATTCACAGTGTCAGCTCCAGGAGAAGGCTTTCTCTATCAGTTTTGGAGGAAGTCTTTGTCACCTTCACTAATTGTGCCCTATTTTATTACTAGCACTTATCACCTTTAACATAATAAATATTTCCTAGTTTATTACATTTATTATCTATTGTCTCTCCACTGGACTATAAGCTTAGTGAGGACAGGAATTTTTGTGTGCTTTATGCATTGATATATCCCCCAATCATAGATAGAACACTTTCTAGTGTAGTATGTTTTAGGTAGTTCAATATTTGTGGAATGGGTGCATGAATCCAAAGAAAGACAGCTCGAACAGGGAAACTCTCTCCTGTCTCTTCTCCCAATAATGGAGGCACAACTGTCACATCTCTGGTGTCTCCAGGGCTTTCCATGCCTCTCATTTGCACCCAAAGCTGTAGACTGGGATTTCCTAACTACTCTTTATGCTGGAGACATGCACGTGAAACGCTCCATGTCCCCCTCCCACCACTGAGATTCAGGTTGACACCCCTCACCCAGGCCCAACCAACATCCCCTCTTTTTTGCTCTTTTGGGCACTCGCTGCATCTGATCTTCCGATGTCAGCAAGGGTCAGAGAGCCCCATGGAAAGAAAGAAAGGCCCCCCCATGTCAAATCTGTGCCCCAAGACAGACATCAAACCCATCAGAAAATCCCAAGCCCACAGATCTTCTCATCAAATTTGTCTCAGAGGTGTCTCCTATGGAAGAATTCAGAGCTGATCATAGGTCATGGAGCCTCACCAGGTCTAGAAGGAGGGAGTCACAAGTTGGGCCTGCATGTATTGAGGTCAACACTCACACCCGTGCTTATGATAGAAGTAGACTCGGCCACTTTTGACTTCATCAATCCCTATTACTCTCCTTTGTACCTTGGTGGGCTGAGCACAGTAAGGAGCTTCTGGGAAGCCAGCCATGGCTCTGGCTACTGCTCTGATATCCCGGTTGGGTTTGGGAATGAAGGATGGTTGCTCTAGGTACCTTTGATCCCCACCCCTCTCAGAGGTATGGCCAGTTTAATTGAAGTAGATGTTTCCTCTTTATTCCCTGAATCTTCTCGTATCTGAATTCTTCATTTGGATATTCTAGGACCTCTCTCCTCAGACTGGGATCCAGGGACCAGCAGCACTGGTAGCACCTGGAATCTTGATGGAAATGTAGACTCTTGGGCCTCAACCCAGACCTCCTGACTCAGACTCATCATTTTAACACGATCCTTAGGTGATCTGGGTGCACAATGAAGTTTGGGAAGCACCATGACTGACCTGGATCTCAGAGAAATCAAATATAATGCATGTGAGTTCTTGGGCCCATTACAAAATGGATTGTCATCCCTGAGGTCTGGTTTGGCCCCATCTTTCTGTCAGTAAGTGAGATCTCTTTGGTTCCTTCTCAGGAGATAAGCCTTCCCAGCCTTCTAGTTGAGGTCTTAGAGAGAAGTACTTAGTACCAAAGGACATGAAAAATAAACTTGAAAGAAAAATGTGTTCATTTCCAGGAGAAAAACTCAGTGCAAAGTGTTGCATTTATACTTGGTATATTTTCAAACTCAGAGGAATTCACAGTTTAAATAATTCTCTTAAAACATTTTTTGTTAATTGACTGCTGAATTAATGTCTACCACGGGGACATGGAAACAACACTGATTTGCTCAACCTTGATAATGTGAATTTATCATATTATTTCAGGAAGAAAATGCACGTTTCTTCATGAACGTGTAATTTAAATAGGGAATCTGCAGAGTTTTATAACTGTTCAATGGTTTAAGCAAGGATAATGAGATAAACTTAACAGATTCTTAGTGTGAATTCCCTTGGATTCACTTGTCGGAAAAGACAGGCAGAGGAGAGTTAAAACATATAGAAACAGTATGCTTCAAAAGCATTGATGATATGTCTTTTCATTTCTGTAGAGTTGTATGTGACTGTTGATAGTGTGTACTGCCCTGGTGGCACAGTGGCTAAAAGCTCGCTTGCTAACCAAAAGATTGGTGGTTCAAATCCACCAGCTGCTCCTTAGAAATCCCATGGGCAGCTCTACTCTGTTCTATAGGGTTGCTATGAGTCGGAATCAACTTGCTGGCAGTGAGTTTGGGTTTTTTGTTTTTTTGGTATGTTCCCATTTATATATGAGTTAAAAGTTAGAAGAACCAAAAAGATAGTGTTACTGCCATGGCTACTGACTTACGGGAACCAAGATAAATTGTCAAGTGAAGAATGGTGCAGAGAAACATGTGGGTAGAGTGTGACCTAATCTCCAGAAAAGCAAACAAACCATAAAGCTACATGTGTACCTGTGACTATGCATATGTGTTCCAGCAAGCAGGAATGTGTGAAGAGGTACACATGTGTCTTTGAACATGGACACCTTGGAGAAGCAGGTAAAATTTACACATGTGGGGATGACTCTTATTATAATTCTTATAAAAATCTGACTTGTTAAATGTGTTATAATAAGAATACAAGAGTTTTCAAAGTAAAAAAAATCATAGAAATATATATATGTATATATTTAAAACAGTTTTATTGGCTGTTATTTTATATAGGCAAAACACTGTCATCAATACTGGATTCAGAGACTTTCACCACTGGGTGAAGAGCAAACTCAGAGATGGAACAAAGGTCTCAGCAAATTTCTTGCTTGTTCTTGGAGCTAATGACCTCTTCTGGTCTCTATACCTGGAAATGGCCAAAAAGAGTTCTGTCAGGATTAATGCAGTCATTGTTCAAACATCTACTGCATGTACATGTCTTCGGGGTAAGGAAGAATGCTGGACACCATGTGCAATTCATTAAGTAACAAGTGGACCATTAGACAGTTCTTTCTCTGATGTCCTACTACCACGTTCCTCCCCTTGTTGCTCTACTGGAAAACCCACGGTATACATTGTAGGCCTTTTTTCAGGACTCAACATAGAGGAAGTTAACTGGAAAGATACATCTTTTAAAGATAAAGAAGATTTTGTCCACAAGGTCTTTAGACATGTGGACCTCCCAGGCAGCCTCTGCATAGGATGGGAATGCAAGACCCCTCTCACTCAGTATCTCTGAGCATTTCAGTCTTTCTGTTTCTTTATCAGGAGACTGCAGAATTTACCCACTTCAGAACCCTTGCTGCCATCAACCCCAACCAGTCCCATATAGGACCCCTCACTTCCACTCTGAGAAATAAAAGTAGGACAGCCTGCAGGTGGAGGTGCCTGACCTGGAGTCCCTGTCTATCCTTCCTTACCCCTGAGGGCTTCTCTGTGCCAACTGGGGTTTCATTTCCCAGGGTGGACATACCTCTGGCACTTCCAGGGCTTCCCAGGCCCTGGAGCTTGATATTGAGGATGGGACTTGGGCTTTTCTGGGCCTGCAGAGCCTGGGCCTCAAGCTGCCCCTTCCTACCCTCAACCTTTGGTTATCTGTACTCTGGCTGTCTTTACCAGGTTTAGGAGGCCTTGCCTTCTCTTTTGCTCCTTTCATCTCAGTCAGGCTTTTCTCTTCCAGTTCTCTGATCTCAGGGCAGTTCAGGCTAGACCACAGAAAAGAGAAAGATGAAACAAGTGTCATTGATTATGTGTGGAGGCTGCTGGGAAAGGAATTGACTGTCATTGGCTTAGGGCTTTATGCCCACTGCTCACCTGCAGGCAGGTTTTCCCACAGCCTACTGTCTCATTGGCTCCTTCTGTCACAAAGAACGTAGTGATGCCCCCTTCACCGTCACACTTCCCTTAGAGCTGTCATTACAGAGGCTCCCTCTCAGTCTCCCAAGTCCCACTGAAATCCCATTTCACTTTCCCTACTAATGCTGTGCTCATCCTCAAGGCCTCAAGAGCTCACCATCCAGATGAGGCCTGTCCTTTCCTCTCCAAGAGAGCCTCTGAGCAGACCTGGTGTCTATGGTCAGCTGTCCTGAGGTTTCTTCCATCCAGTTCCCCCTCCGGCTGGAGCTCTCCATGCAGTTAAGGGGGTGGAGTGGGGTGGGGAGGAAGGCACATGTGAGGGTTTTACAGGTGTAGTGGGTGAAAGGAGCCTGAAAGGACGTCTTTCCAGAAGGGCCCACATTTTGAGGCCATGCCTGTACCCTCTGTAGCCAGGTCTCCCACATCTGCAGCAGCACCAGTAGATGCTGTAGTCTCTCCAGCCCCTGTCTCTGCTCCTCTAGATGCTCCTGAAGGTGCCCGGCTCTTCTTGCCAGGACTCCAGGATGCTGACCGAGGCTTAGGTATTGTGTAGACTGGAAGCAGAGCCGATGGGGCTGTCTTTGAGAACTTGGCCTCAAGACTGGGGGCATCTTGCCTACGGAGGCATGGGATGTTTTGGTCTGCCGGACCACGGCTACCCCCTTAACTGTACACACTTGGGTGAAATACACATACTTGGCTCATTGCTTCTCTGGAGTAGCTTGATGAGTGAGATATCTGTTCAGAGGAAGCTGAGAAAGAAGACCTCTCTGATTCTTAAGGAGTCTTCCTGGACCTGAAGCTTACGTTTTTTGCTTCCGATATTCTAGCTTGAGTGGCACTTTCCTCTTGGGTTGAGACTTCTGATAATAAAGAGTTAACTTACATGAACCCTCTGGGCACTGAGTTCTCAACTGTGACCCAAGACCCTGGTTTCAGGTGTCCCTGGGAGCCTCTCCATCATCACTGTCCTCCACCTCTGCAGGACCTGTGGTTTCTTCCTTTTCCCTGGGGACCTTCCATCTTTGGGGAACATCACTGTGGGAGACCAAGTCTCCTCTGGGAAATCTTTTGTGATATTAGCACTTCATAACAGAAGTCTATAGTCTTTCAAAGGACTATAATACACTGATAATTTCTATTGCAAAGAGAGGGTCTCCACATTAATTTTTTTGGCATTTGTTGAATGCCAAATGAAATTGTTCCTTTGGAACTTGAAAATGACCTCATTTGCCTGATCTTTCATAATCACACATGACTTCTCTGAGAGACATTTTCTATGAAAGTGATTTTCATAACAGATTTAGAGTGTAAACAGTGAAACAGGAGAAATTGTCATCACTTTTTAAACTTTTTTCAGCCTTCTTTTAAGGGAAGGGTATTTATAGGAGGAAGCATACTTAGAAAAATTTGTATTTTATATGCATATAAAGCTTCTCCTTGTATCCTTAACCAACCCAGGGTAGAAGGTAAAATTGCCCTTTTCTGAACAGAAGGCCCTTACCATGCTGCTATGAGAAGCACTCCTTCAGGGTGAGGCAGAAACAGATGTCCATTTCTGAGAGTTTTGATGCCACAAACCTCAGGTGGGCAACATACAAGAACCTCACCTGAGTGTGTCTGGGTGTGCTGTAATGTCAGCCTAACGGTCTGTGCACATTTCTGAATATGAAGGAAGGATTGGTGAGTTAACGAAGAAATGAATGGAAGCAGTTTGGGAGGGGAGTGAAAGCTCCAGGGACAGACAGAAGATGGGATGGGGGACTTGTCAAGAGGGTGTCAGAAAACCAGGAAGGAGCAGGAAGCACGGCCAGGGGAGGGCAGCATAGGCTAGGGGGCAGCAGAGATAATGGTAGTGGGGAGAACAACAAAACTGGCCTGTGATACAGTGGGAAATTAGTAATCCTAGATGAAGCTCAGGTTAAGTCAAGTAGGAATGTAAAAAATTCTATCCTGTAGCTATCTTTGCTGTGAGGGATTTAGGTCCTTGGGGAGAGGTGGGAGGAGACATAGGAGGAAAAGGCGCATTCCTGGGTCTAGGGAAGGAGTCTGAAAGACCTTCTTCTGCCCTAACAGGCTGGGGCTGCATGGTTCACAATGATGTGGGCCCTGTGCTTCTTCACACCACCCACTCCTAGAACCTCCTGAAAATTTTCTTAGTTCTTCACATAGTATGTTCATTCCATCTCATTAGAAAATATAATAATGCAATACACTTTTCCCTCACCACCCTTTCCTCAGTCCTACATTCTCTGTCCCAGTTGTACACTGGCTTCCTTCCTTTCCATCAGGTTTAAAGGCCAGAACAATTGAGTATTATTTCTGCACTTATTCCAGAAATTTCTCAGAATCCTAAGTTTGATCATTGATTTATTCCTGCATTTCCCATTGACATTACAAACTTTGGTGAATTATCTACTAAATGACAGGAAATGCTTTCTTAGGTCAATCCTCCTTATGACCCTATCTGTTCACCTCAAATCCTTCATCTTCTCCTGTCATAGCTCTGATTTCTGTGGAAATCAGATCCCCTAGTTCCCTAGCTCTCACCCATCTGGGAGATTTTCCTCTCACCCTTATTTAGAGTCTTAGAGAAAGGCCTCTTCTTTGTTTATCACTGATTCATCCTGTCTGGGTGAAGACATCCAAAAATAATGGTACTCTGAAGGATCTCTATCCCTCCTCCCAGTTACTGATGATATCTGAATCTTTCATGACTTGGAGACTCTGATGTAGTCCTGAATTTCCTGGATTTGCTATCTAAAAACACTCTCCTGCAGGAGACCTCAGATCGGCACCCTCTCCAAAGAGCAGTTGACATCTGAGCGAGCACCAAGACTTCCATAGCCTTGTGTGACATCATTGTTGACACTGCTCGGTTCTATGGGCCCAGTTTGAAGCAAAGCTGGGCAGCAAGGAAAATATGGCAACTGTTGAAGTAGGGGCTTGGGGGCTGGGAGGAGGGAGATTATATATTAAAAATAAATTAAAACTTCTCTCTGCACTCAAAGAGGTTACCATCCCTTGGGAGGGAGAGAGAGCATACAGGGAATGAAAATAGTGTGATAGGCAGTTGCTTCCACCAAATCCTCTCATTTAACTCAGTTTGAATCGTCTCTCCAGCCCTGGTCATACAACATCCACTCTGCACCCTTTTCAGGTCTCCTTAGCCTCTGAGGCTTCACACAGGCTCTTCACTCTGACTAGGAGATGTTGTCCCCCTTCCCATCTCCCGGCCTACTCTCCCTGGTGAAGTATGTGGTGAAGAGAACTGACCCTGTTGAAACAGGTTAGGCTTATGGCCTCACCAAAAAGACCTAAGACTCAGGACTTTTATGCAGCCAGAATAGGAGGTTTAGGAGTTGACTTGGGAAAGCCCATGACCTCTGCTTCTTCCAGACTCTATTTTTGTTTTGGATGCCATTTAGAAAAAGATCCTGGAAATGGGGAGATCTATTACGGAAGAAATTAGGAAAGTTGGGAGGTGACGAGAGAGGTGCTGACTTCTCGGTAGAAAATAGAAATTACAACACGAAGATGCTAGGGGCTCGTTTTGTGTGACTCCCAACTGTATAGGAGGAGGACTGGTTGGAAAACAGAACAAAAGACGATCTGTGCCTGTTGACAAATGCACCAGTGGCTTCACTCTGTCTCCTCAGAATGTTCTCATCAAGCATCCCTCACCTTGTACTGAAGCCTCTGGAGAATTCTTGGGGTTTCCTGGATTCTGGGCCTTTGTCATCCCTTAACTATCCAACCATATTCCCAACTTGGTTCAGGCATCACTTCCTAGTTGAGATCTTCCCTGACCCTTTTCCTGGTAAATTTGTCCACTTCTTGCTCTGTACACCCTTTGTATTTAAGATACCCTTTACCACCACATAAAACACAATTCCATTTACTTGCCACAGATGATTTTAGGAAGGTCGACACATTCTCCCTCTCTCTGTGTCCATGCCTTCTGTGAGACTCTGGAGCACCTTTCCTCAGCAGCAGGAGTCTTTCTGCACCCTCAGTTGAGGCTGACCTTACGGTTGCTTTGGCCATTAGGATAGTAGTGAACCGGATACAAGGTGAGAGTTGAAAGGACTTTGCATTCAGACTTGCCCTTTTGTTGCTCTTAAAGCCTGAGAACCCATGGGAACGGACCCAGGCCAGCCTGCTGGATGATGGGAGACCATTGGAGAGAGGATCCAGCAGTTTCACTGAGTTGATTTTAGATGAAATGGCTCCTAGCTGACCTGGAAGCGAATTGTAGACACATGAGGAAGGCCTGCTGCGAGTCACTGTGCCTGGCCCAGATAGGAAGATCCCCAAATTGACAACCAGAATAACTCTGAGCTTAGTAAGTGGTTGTTCTTTTAAGTGCTACATTTTGGGGTCATTTGTTACACAGCAATACACAACTGATACAACGGTTAACTTGGCTCTTTCTCTGATCAGGCAATGAGGGACCTTCTCTGAGTTATCTTATCATCAAGAGTACATGGCATAGGGTCTGACATGTAGTCAGTATACAGTGAATCTTTGTTGACTTAATGGATAAATGAATAATATGAATCATAAGTGTGAATCTGCATAAAATCCTGTGTGAAAAAAAGCATGATATTTCTTTAAATAAACTGAATTCCAGCTCAGAGCAGCCTGCTTACCAAATTGGGGGGTGGGGGGGGGACGGGGTGGTGGATTTTCACCTTACTTATTTTTAGATTTCCTCCTCATCCAGATATGCAATAATTCCTGGGGTCTAATGAAGGACCAAGGTTTGGAGACAGGCTTCAAAACACCCATTGCCCCAGCCTACGTGGGTGATTTCTCTAGAAGTATTGGCTCTGCTCCTTCCATTCCTAGCTGGAGCAGGAGAACCTTGGCAGGGCTGCGAACACCATGATGGGGTTTGTGTACCTATGTGCCTGCATTATCCTTTGAGGTGCTGCCGTCTACCCCAGGCACTGTCAAGAAGCAGGGCCAACCCCTTTCCTATTTCTAGGACTCTGCTATCCGACTCTCACTCCTCCCCTGGGTTTCAATTCACGCAGTGTGATTACTCCAGTGAGCTGAGGCTTTTACAACAGGCTCTTCAGGGTCTCAAAGTTTCAGAGGTTCAACCCTGTGAGTCCAACTACCTCCTTGAAATAAGATAGAGAAGGAAGAAAAATATAGGAAAATTTCATTTTGAATTTAATGTTTCAATAAATTTTCTTGCCATGTGTTTTGAAAGCGTCCTGCCTAAAAATTCCCCCTGTTCTCTTACAATTTGCAAGACAGTGAAAAGGGAATGTTTGATTGTGTCATAATCTGCAGAAGATGTAAAGCACACATGGGGAATACTATCTCTCTATGTCACACTAGAGCACCCCACCCACTTGGAAATTTCTGCAAGTATTTCGGAGTCCCTCACACATCCACAATGAACAGCTTTCAAATTCTCCTAAGCAGGAATTATTACTGTCACAGCCTGTGACCCAATAAGCAAGGTTATGCATGGGTCCAGTTGTGCCTTCCCACTAATCTACAGCGCACCATTTCACCTGTCAACCACCACATCAAAGACGTAGTGAAACCCATGTGAAATTGCTCGCCGTACATTGTTGCTGTTGTGTTGTTGTTGTTAGGTGGGTCTAATCAGTTCCAGCTCATACTGACCTTATGGACCACAGATGGAAACACTGCCCAGTCCTGCGCCATCCTCACAGTTGTCACCATGTTGGAGACCACTGTTGCAGTCACTGTGTTAATCCATCTCATTGAGGAACTTCCTCTTTTTTGCTGAGCTTCTACTTTATCAAGCACGATGTCTTTGTCCAGGGACTGGTTCCTCCTGATAACATGTCCAAAGTACGTGAGACAGAGCCTCATCATCCTCGCTTCTAAGGAGCACTGTGGTCATACTTCTTCCAAAACAGATTTGTTTCTACTTCTGGTAGCCCATGGTATATTCAATATTTTTTTGCCAACACCATAATTCGAAGGTGTCAATACTTCTTCGGCCTTCCTTATTTATTGTCCCAGCTTTTGCATGCATGTAAAAAAAAAATGCATATAAGGTGATGGAAAATACCATGGCTTGGGTCAGGCCCACCTTAGACCTCAGAGTGTCATATTTGCTTTTGAACACTTTAAAGAACTCTTTTGCAGCCAATCTGCCCAATACAATAAGACATTTGATTTTTTTGACAGCTGCTTTCCTGGGTGTTGATTGTGGATCCAAGCAAAACGAAATCCTCTACAACTTCAGTCTTTTCTCTGTTTATCATGATGCTGCTTATTGGTTCACTTTTGATGATTTTTGTTTTCTCTATTTTCACCATACTTATTCAATCTGTACGCTGACCAAGTAACCTGAGAAGCCAGACTGTATAGAAGAATTTGGCATCAGGATTAGAGGAAGACTCATTAACAATCTATGATATGCAGATGACAAGACGATGCTTACTGAAAGTGAAGAGGACTTGAAGCACTTAGTGATAAAGATCAAAAACCACAGCCTTCATTATAGACTACACCTCAACATAAAGAGAACAGAAATGCTCACAACCAGGCCGGTAAGAAATGTCATGATAAAAGGAGAAAATATTGAACTTGTCAAGGATTTCATTTTACTTGGAGTGACAATCAAAGCAGCATTCAAGAAATCAAATGACGTGTTACTTTAGGCAAATCTGCTGCAAAAGCTTTCCTTAAAGTGTTAAAAAGCAAAGATGTCACTTTAAGGACCACGGAGTGCCTGATCCAAGCCATGGTGTTTTCAACAGCCTTATATGTGTGTGAAAGCTGGACAAGGAGTAAGGAAGACCAAAGAAGAGTTGGTGCCTTTGAATAATGGTTTTAGTGAAGAATATTTAATGTACCGTGGACTGCCAAAAGGAGAAAAAAATCTGTCTTGGAAGAAGTACAGCAAGAATGTCCTACTGAGCAGTTACATCTCTCTTATAGGGTTGCTGTAAGTTGGAATCAACTCAATAACACTGGGTTTCATTTGGTTTAAGTGGCGTTCAAGGCAAAAATGTTTTATATAAATATCACAAAATACATTTCCTAAATCTAAATTGATAATTTATATTTAGGAAATGTATAAATTTTGTTGCATTTTTGATTTTATAAGAAAATAAAATTTATAACTCTTCAGGGTTATACTTTATCTATATTAATGGGGTGCCAATTATACTTTCTGAGCATTCTTTTTAGTTTATATGATTTTTCAGTTGAGTCTAATAGTGTTTCAGGTTGATTATATCATACGTAAATACCATTCATTTTTGCTAGCTTTTCAAAGGTAAGATATTTTTAGTTCCAGTGTTGATATCAGATCTACGATTTCCAAGAAAAATGTTGAGTATTGGATCCTTAATGTTTGATTCTAACATTGATGGAAAACATTAACAGTGTTTTATTTTCCATTTAAAATATGTATGCATTTTATCATATTACAGATTTTTTTTCTGCCTCTTCTAGACTATTAAAAAAAATTAGTATGTTTGTATTTAGTGTTCTATGGGAATTTGTATTATTTTTTACTCAAAATGTTTCTCCTCCACTGATGTGATGTCAGGGTTTTTCTCTAATCTGGAGTATTCATGGACTTCTCTCTTTCTCTAACATCTTATATACAACACTTTCTGTTGGTTGTATCTTCAGAATAGATTCCATATCTGCCCACTTCTAAATTACTCCCTTGCCAACACCCTGGGCCTGGCTGCCATTACAGCTTGCTCAGACACTGTAAGGGCCTCCTAACTGCTCTCCCAACCTTCAATTTTTCCCTCTAGAGTCTAATCAGACAACAACCAGGTGGAAGTTCTCAAAACATTACTCAGGGGACATGTCTCTCTGATCAAATCTTTTCAAAGATTTTAAATAAATCCAAGTCCTTTAGGCTGCCATGATAATCTTTTGGACATATCTCTCACCTCACTACAGAGCACCCCTCTCTCCCTTGATTTCTGCTGTGCATCCTCCTTGTTTTGTTTCATTGCCTCCAGGCCTTTGGACTGGGGTTGGTTCTCTCTCCTAGTATTTTTTTTTTTTTTTTTTTTTGCATATTTTCCTGTTGGTTGTCTCTCCCCTTTCATTCAGATCTCTGCTCAGATATCACTCTTAAGAAAGGACTTTGCTGACCAACTAATTTAACCTATAAATTAACATTCTACTTCAATGCCTTGCTCATTTTGTAAGCATTAGCATTACTTTGAATTTTACTGTATCTCTATTTGTATATGCATTTTTTGTGTATTTCTACATTGGAATGTAAGTTTCTGATGGGCAGAGAATTTGTCTGATGGTTTACTTCCATTTCTATGGGACCTGAAACAGCAGTTGACAAACAATATGCACTTACTTAATATTTTTTAATGAATGGATGATTGTACTGGTCCTATTGTAGGACCATCTTAGGAATTTTGTGATTACAAATATATGTTTAAAATACAGTATCTTTTTATTTACTGATAGCACACATTTTCTGGGATTTTATTTATGATATTAAATAATATGCATAAGTGAGACTTGTCCAACTTTATATTTTTGTTCTCTTTGTTATCAAATGTTTCAGTGATAATGCCATAAATATTCATGATATATTGATAACAATTAAGTAGCAACTACAATATACCAAGCAGTGTTCTACACATTTTGTTTATAATAAGTCACTTAACTTTCACAGGGAGTCCCTAGTTGCACAAATTATTAAGCTCTTTGCTGTTAACCAAAATATTTGTGGTTTCAATCTGCCCAGAGGCACCTCAGAAGAAAGACCTAGTGATCTACCTCCAAAAGGCCACAGCAATTGAAAGCCCTACAGAGTACAGTTCTGCTCTGACAGACATGGGTTTGCCATGAGATGAAATTAGTTGGATGGCAACTCGTTAATCCTCACAACGTCAAGACCTATTACTTCTATTGAATCTGTTACTGTTATTACTGCCATTGTACAGATGACAAAGTTGAGGCTCAGAGAGATTAAGTAACTTGTTCTTGGTCATGCAACTAGAATTTGTATGATTATTATTAATCACAGGGTTTTGTTCTATTTTATATTCTCCATTGTCTAAACAGAAGCATAGCAAAAGGGGGGCAGAGGAGGGCACATGCACCAGGGTCCAAGTCCAAGGGTGCAGCAGACAAGGTACAGAATGCTTTTAGGTGCCACAAATATGAAAGCCAGACAAGAGGGGGAGACATTTCTGCTGACTCATCAACATCTATTTGTCTTGAAATTTGGGATAGGGAAAGGCTGAACTTAGAGATTGGCCCTGGAAACTCCTTACCCTCACTATGCCCTGTGTCTGAAATTTATTACAAAGTATAAGAATTGCAAGTTTCTTGCTATTTTGATAAAAGTAACATAAAAATTATATGACAGTGATTTGCTTTGGATTTTAATGGTTCAGTAGCTTTCTAGTTTAGGTATTTTCTATTCAGTATTTTTTTGGTATTTTATTGATTATATTTTGTTAATGTATATCTTTGAACAGACTTACACGCATGTATATGAACACACACATGCATGCACACACTCCTACACTCATGAACACACATATCCACTCAAGGATTTCATGGATAAAATTATAATATTGACATGAAGGTAGACCTCAATAATTCTTGAGATATAGAAAGTTAATGGTTAAGAAGACCAAATTCAACCAATACTGTTTATATATTCTATGCAAATCTAATAAAAATCACAACAAAATTTGTAAAGAAAATGACAACCTAATTCTAAAACTTATGTAGGTATGTAAAGGCCCAATAGTAGCTAGAGTAGTACTAAAAAATAAGTAACAGCCCCTACCAGATACCTGACATTTTGTAATAAATGAACAGTGCTGTGTCCTTACCTAAATAAACAGACTTCTCATTTGACTAAATCTAGTTTATGTCATTGTTTAATTTCTATCTCTATGCTTACAACTACCAAATTTATATCTCCAAATAGAATCTCTTCCCTGAAATCCATGGTTGAATATCAACTTCCAAGTTAATCTCTCCATGAGGTTATATATTAAGTATTCAAAATTGACTTATTTGAAGTTTAAAGGTTGATTAGGCTCTCCAAGATATTTTCCTGCCCAATCTTCATCCTATCAATAAATGATGCCTTTATTCAACCAAAGCTTTAGTAGCATCCCTGACTCCACTGTTCTCTCAAAGAATGCATTATTCAGCATTTGCTCATTGTCTTCAGGATTTTGCTACTTTTGCTATTTTCCATACTTGATGGTTCAAGTCATCATACTTACTCACCTGTACTTTTGTAATATCTATCTAAATGGTCTTACTGTGCCCATCTTTGTACCATGTGCTTTATGGTACATGGAATAATCCATTTAAAGTATGTTAGATTTTATTAAGGTTCTATTCAATTTTACAAAAACCTGAGTTGAATGGAAAGCTCTTAAAAAACTCAAGGCCCAACTCCACCTGGCCTCCATTATTGTATGCTCCTCAATTCCTATTACATCACTGGGCTCTTTCATTGTATTACAGCTATATTTTGCTGAGGTTTCTTCTATTTTAGGGCTTTAGCCAGTTCATTTGCTTTGAGCAGTCTGCTTCTAGAAATGATAGAGAGACTTCATCCCTGAACCAGTTACTATCTTGTCCTTTTACCCTACTTTTTAAATTTTTCTTCAGATAGCAAGGCACCATCTAACTATATATATGTAATTATGTGTATCTATTTCTGTCTATCTACTACTAGAAAAAGAATTGATGCATGCAAACTCCAGCGTTGATGAAGAATGTTGAATATACCATAGACTCCCAATAGAATGAATGTTTACTCATTCAGTCTTAGAAGAAATACAACCAAAATGTACCTTAGAAATTAGGATGGTGTCTTAGTCATCTAATGCTGCTATATCAGAAATACCACAGGAGGATGGCTTTAACAAAGAAAAATTTATTCTCTCACTGTCTAGCAGGCTACAAGTCCAAATTCAGGTCGTCAGCTCCAGTGGAAGGCTTTCTCTCTCTGTCTGCTCTGGAGGAATGTCCTTGTCATCAATCTTCCCTTGGTCTGGGAGCATCTCAGTGCAGGAATCTCAGACCCAAAGGACATGCTCTGCTCCAGCACTCCTTTCTTGGTGGTATGAGGCTCCCATGTCTCTCTTCTCACTTTGCTCTTTTGTATCTCAAAAGAGATTCACTTAAGACACTACCTGATCTTATACATTTCATCAACATAACTTCTGCTAATCCATCTTATTACATCATAGTGATAGGGTGTACAACACTTACGGAAACCACATCAGATCGTAAAATGATAGGCAATCATAGAATCACACAAGGTAATCATGACCTAGGCAAGTTGACAGATATTTTCGGGGGGGGGACACAATTCAATCCATGACAGACGGTGAGACTTCAAATTGCTTACTTTGAACATGTCATCAGGAAAAACCAATTGCTAGAAAAAGGTACCATGTTTGGTAAAGTAGAGAGCCAACCAAAATGGGGGAAACCCTCGTGAGACGGATTAACCCAATAGCTGCAACAACGGACTCAAAATAACAAAGATCATGAAGATGTTACAGGACATGGCAATCTTTCATTTTATTATGCATAAAGTCACCGTAACTCGGAACCAACTTGATGGCAGCTAACAACAACTAGAATGCATATACTTTGAATCCTGCTTTGGTATCTGAAAAAAATATTTGTGTCCAGAAAGTATTTCTTGGATGAGTGAATGCAACTTGTGTAGATTAGATTATTAGTCACCAAATATTGACATTATTCCCCTGCTTGCCCCCACACACATAGATCTACACTGTCTCCGTGGGAGGAGTATATTTCCTGACCCACTGACACTAGTCTTGGCCATGGTACTTGGTTAATGGAATGTGGATATGAGTGTGAGTGTGGTGTTTCCCAGCCTAGTCTGTAAGAGACTTCTCCTCTGAAAGCTTGAAGTTCTACCATGAGATGAACATGCCTCAAGTGTCTGCTGCCCCTTCAACTTGTCCAAGGAAATTAAGAGATGCATGGAAACAACCTGAACTCAAAACCTAGCTGATCTGTAGAGTTGCATGAAATACTTTTTATTACATGTCACTAAGATTTTGTGGTTGTCTTTTATGCATCATTATTGTAGTAAAATTCTGACTAATATCCCAACCCAGTGCCTTCGAGTCGATTCCATGACTAATATAGGAACGTGATATGGAAGCCAAATACAGACCTAATGGTATATGAAATATATGATTAATTCACTATACCTAGAAACAAGGGAAAGGGTTATCCTTGGTGCATCCTGAGTAGCGGGGTATTTCTCATCTCTTTCACGTCAGGATTTGCCATATGACTTGCTGGGCAAATGGAATATGAGTGAAGTGAAAGATTCCACATTCAAACAGAAGAATTAAGTGCCATTTACCTGGTTCCATCCATATTCCTATGCATTTGCCATGATAGTGACTAACATAAGAGCTGCTAACCAGAAATGAAATAGGAAAGATGATAATTCAGAGCAGATTTGCACTTGACTCACACCCAAGAGGTATTATAAATGAGAAATATCCCCACATTTTAAGTCAATGAAATTTGTGGATTGTCAATCAACTAGGATAGAGTTCAAGCCCAGTTCTAAGGATATAACCTAACCATTTCACCAATAACAGTAATCCCATTTGTCGTGATTATTTCTGGAGCATGATTTAAACCAGATGTTGTCTAATTAGGTCAACTGTTTATTTATTCTAGAAGGGGTTCATGCACCTGTAATTATTACACAAGTTTGAACTCAGGTTTTTTTTTTTTTTAACCCAGTTAACACAAATTTTAACTGATTTAGTGATAATGCAAAAAAAGTGCTGCTGCTGATGATAATGGTGATGATATACACCCGTCCCAACCCATATGTATTTTATATAATTAATACTGACAGAAGCTTGGGTGAAACTTTGACTTGCTCTACAAGCATGACTAGAAACCAGTGAGATATCACAGGTGTCTCCTATGAACAATAGGCATATTGGTTTTGACAGACCCTAAACCAAAGATGTCCCTATAATAGCTGACTTGAATATCATATTTTTAATACCATTAGGTGACCATTTATATATATATATTTATTAACTTTTATTGAGCTTCAAGTGAACGTTTACAAGTCAGTCTGTCACATATAAGTTTACATACATCTTACTCCGTACTCCCACTTGCTCTCCCCCTAATGAGTCAGTCCTTCAAGTCTCTCCTTTCGTGACAATTTTGCCAGCTTCCCACTCTCTCTGTCCTCCCATCTCCCCTCCAGACATGAGATGCCAACACAATCTCAAGTGTCCACCTGATATAATTAGCTCACTCTTCATCAGCATCTCTCCCCCCCGCACTGTCCACTCCCTTTCATGTCTGATGAGTTGTCTTCGGGGATGGTTCCTGTCCTGTGCCAACAGAAGGTTTGGGGACCATGGCCGCCAGGATTCCTCTAGTCTCAGTCAGACCATTAAGTATGGTCTTTTTATGAGAATTTGGGGTCTGCATCCCACTGATCTCCTGCTCCCTCAGGGGTTCTCTGTTGTGCTCCCTGTCAGGGAAGTCATCGATTGTGGCCAGGCACCAACTAGTTCTTCTGGTCTCAGGATGATGTAGGTCTCTAGTTCATGTGGCCCTTTCTGTCTCTTGGGCTCTTAGTTGTTGTGTGACCTTGGTGTTCTTCATTCTCCTTTGCTCCAGGTGGGTTGAGACCAATTGCTGCATCTTAGAGGGCCGCTTGTTAGCATTTAAGACCCCAGACGCCACATTTCAAAGTGGGATGCAGAATGTTTTCATAATAGAATTATTTTGCCAATTGACTTAGAAGTCCCCTTAAACCATGGTCCCCAAAACCCCGCCCTTGCTCCGCTGACCTTTGAAGCATTCATTTTATCCTGGAAACTTCTCTGCTTTTGGTCCAGTCCAATTGAGCTGACCTTCCATGTATTGAGTGTTGTCATTCCCTTCACCTAAAGCAGTTCTTACCTACTAATTAATCAGTAAAAAACCCTCTCCCTCCCTCCCTCCCTCCCCCCCGTGAAATATTTCATAGCTTGGAGGAATCTGGAGGGCATTACGTTGAGTGAAATTAGTCAGTTGCAAAAGGACAAATATTGTATGAGACCACTATTATAAGAACTCAAGAAATAGTTTAAACAGAGAAGAAAATATTCTTTGATGGTTATGAGGGTGGGGAGAAAGGGAGGGAGAAGGATATTCGCAAATTTAAATAGTAGACAAGAACTATTTTAGGTGAAGGGAAAGACAATATACAATAAAGGAGAGGTCAGCATAACTGGACTAAACCAAAAGCAGTTTCCTGAATAAACCAAATGCTCCAAAGGCCAGAGTAGCAGGGGCAGCAGTGGGGGGACCATGTTTTCAGGGGACATCTAGGTCAATTGGCATAATAAAATCTATTAAGAAAACATTCTGCATCCCACTTTGGTGAGTGGCATCTGCAGTCTTAAAAACACTATCAAGCGGCCATCTAAGATGCATCATTTGGTCTCAACCCACCTGGAGCAAAGGAGAACGAAGAACACCAAAGATACAAGGTAATTATGAGTCCAAAAGACAGAAATGGCCACGTAAATCCAAGACTACATCAGCCTGAGACTGGAAGAACTAGATGGTGCCCGTCTACAACCAAAGACTGCCCCGACAGGGAACGAAACAGAGCATCCCTGATGGAGCACGAGAGCAGTGAGATGCAGACCTCAAACTTCCGTAAAAAAATCAGACTTAATGATCTGACTGACACTAGAGGAACCCTGGAGGTCATGGTCCCCAGACCTTCTGTTGGCCCAAGACTGGAATCATTCCCAAAGCCAACTCTTCAGACAGGGATTGGACTGGATTATAGGATAGAAAAAATAGTGGTGAGGAGTGACCTTCTGGTCTCAAGTGGACACATGAGACTATGTGGGCAGCTCCCGTTTGGAGGGGAGATGAGAAGGCAAGAGGGGGACAGAAAGTGGCTGAATGGACACGGGGAATACAGGGTTGAGAGAAGGAGTGTGCTGTCTCATTGGTGGGAGAGGAACTAGGAGTACATAGCAAGCTGTATACAAGTTTTTGTATGAGAGACTGACTTGATTTGTAAAGTTTCACTTAAAGCACACACACAAAAGATGGAAAGAATACACAGAGTCACAGTACCAAAAGAAATGGTCGACTCTCAGTCGTTTCATGAGGTGGCATATGATCAAGAACTGGTAGTAGTGAAGCAAGAAGTCCAAGCTACACTGAAGGCACTGGCAAAAAACAAGGCTCCAGGAACTGACAGAATACCCACTGAGTTGGTTCAACAAACAGATGCAGCACTGCAGATGCTCACTCCACCATGCAAAGAAATTTGGAAGCTAGCTACCTGGCCAACAGACTGCAAGAGATGCACGTTTGTGTCCATTCCAAAGAAAAGCAATCCAACAGAATGTGGAAGTTATCAAATGTAAATCATAGTATTAGTAAATATGGTAAACAAACAAAGAAACTCTATCTATTCTACAGTGAATATGACATTCTATCCCCAGGAGATCTAGTGAGTTTATGATGTTGTTGTTAGGTGCTGTTGGGTCAGTTCCAACTCATAGCGACCCTGTGTACAACAGAACGGAACAGTGCCCAGCCCTGGGCCTTTCTCATTGCTATGTCTGAGCCCACTGTTGCGGCCACCGTCTCAATCTGTCTCATTGAGGATCTTTGTCTTTTTCACTGACCCTCTACTTTACCAAGCATGATGTCTTTTTCCAGGGACTGATTCCTCCTGATAATATGTCCAGAGTACGTGAGACCAAGTCTTGCCACCCACCTTTCTAAGGAGCATTCTGGCTGTACTTCTTCCAAGACAGGTGTGTTCATTCTTCTAGCAGTCCATGGTATATTCATTATTCTTCACCAACAACATAATTCAAGTTTCAGTTCTTTTGCCTTCCTTATTCATTGCCCAGCTTTAGCTGCACATGAGGCGACTGAAAATATCATGGCTTGGTTCAGGCACACCTTAGTCCTCAAAGTGACATCTTCGATTTTTAACACTTTAAAGAGGTCTTTTGTAGCAGATTTGCCCAATAAAATATGTCGTTTGATTTCTTGACGGCTGCTTCCATGGGTGTTGATTGTGGATCCAAGTAAAATGAAATCCTTGATGACTTCAGTATTTTCTCTGTTTATTGTTCCAGTTGTGAGGATTTTTGTTTTCTTTATGTTGAAGTGTAATCCATACTGAAGGCTGAAGTCTTTGATCCTCATCAGTAAGTGCTTCAAGTCCTTTTCACTTTCAGTAAGCAAGGTTGTGTCATCTGCATGTCTAGGCTGTTAATGAGTCTTCCTCTAATCCTGATGCCCCTTCTTCTTCATATAATACAGCTTCTTGGACTGTATGGATTATACGTTTTTTTAAAGACACTCAGTTTTTGGTAATTTACTATGGCAGCCCTAGAAAATGAATACAGAGCCCTTCACCAAGAACAAGTCAAGTTAGCACCAAAAATGCTCCTGTAAGGGTAGCCGCGTAGCATGAGACATGGCAGTTTTAAAAAGTATGAAGTAAAACTCTCAGCTTTGACAGACAAAGAGCTCCTCTAAGACTAAGTTCATTGCTGTTGAGTCGATTCTATCTCATAGCGACCCTAAAGGACAGAGTAGAATTGACCCATAGGGCTTCCAAGGAGTGGCTGGTAGATTCGAACTGCTTGAATAAGTATTGTGAAAAAATACAACCCTGACACACAACTTTTCTGAGCTTAGTATTAAAACAAAACAAAACAAAACAAAGTCGCTATCGAGTGGATTCTCACTCACAGGAACCGTACAGGACAGAATAGAGCTTCCCCACAGGGTTTCCAAGGAGCGACTGGTAGATTCAAACTGCAGACCTTTTGGTAGCACCCAAATGCATAATCATCGCACCACCAGTGGCTTTCAAATCAGCTATAGGCTGATGATCTCCAAATTCTTAGAACCCAGAAAAGTACTCTACCTCAGAGTGGTATCCACAGCTGGGAACTGTTCTCCACACTTGGATGACCTCAGACATGCAAATCTAACATGTCCAGAAAAAATCTTTTGGTCATTTTCTCAAGTTTGTTCCTCCATGGTTTTCCACATGGTAGAGAATGGCTCTGGTGACCATGCGCTCATGGTAGCCTGAATTCTAGAAGTCACCTTTGATTCTCCATCCCCCTCATCCCATACGTCTGATCCACCAGCAATTCTTGGCAGCTCAAGCTCCAAAGTACACCTCAAGCCTGCCCACTGTTCCCCCCTGCACTACCACCATCACTCCTCACCCTGACCACTGCAGAAGCATCCTGACCGGTCCTCTGTATTTGCTGTCTTCAAGTTCTCCTGGGGTACAGTTAATTCCTGGGACACATTCTTTCTCAAGACCATTGAACAATAGGAGAAGGGCATTTAGTTGTATGCTACCTCCTCCGCTTGAGCTGCATACCCCTCAGAAATCACTTTTCACTGTCCACTCTATAATGTCTCTATTCCAATTTCCTGTCTTTGGCCGCACTGCTTTGATAGCGTGCATGCATGTGTGCTTCAGGGGTCATGTAGACAGCTGCTTGGAGGAATTTTTCTTAGTACAATCATGGTTGTGTGCCATCAAGAGATTCTGACTCATATCAACCCTGTACGACAACTTAGAACTGCCTCACAAGGTTTCCTAGGTTGCAGTCTTTATGGCACAGCCCTGGTGGCCCCGTGGTTAAGAGCTCGGCTGCTAACCAAAGGGTGGACAGTTCGAATCTACCAGTTGGTTCTTTGCAGAAAGACATGGCAGTCTGCTTCTGTAAAGACTTATAGTCTTAGAAACCCTGTGGGGCAGTTCTGCTCTGCCCTATAGGGTCACTATGAGTCAGAATTGATTCAACAGCAACTGGTTTGGATTTTGTTTGGTTAGAATCTTTATGGGAGCCCATCTCCAGATCTTTTCAACCCCTGAGCTGGTGGGTTCCAACGGCCCACCTTTCAGTTAGCCAAGCACTTAACCGTTGCACCTCCAATACTTAACTCTGCACGCGAGAGGGCCCTCTCCTGACGTCTCCCGTCTCCTCACCCCGCACACTTTGGCGTTGTCCTTGCTTCTAGACCCCGCCCTCCCCTCTGGAGGCCCAATCCCCCCACGCCCGCCCCACACCCAGGCCGCTGGGGGGGGCCGGCAGCCATGTTCCTCGCCGTCCAGCCAGTTAGTCCCGGAAGCGCTGGGACGGGTGGTGAGGGGTCCGGGCCGGATGGCGCGCCTTAGAGAGGATGCTGTTCGTGCTGCTTTCCGTGCCGTGTTTTCTGAAAGGTATGAAACTCCGGCAGCTGGACGGAGGGGCCCGCTCCCAGACTGAACAAGCCTGGCCCCTCGAAGGTGTGGAGGGAAGGCGCCAGGAGTGCGGGTCCCAGTGCCAGCATCCCGTGGGCTCCAGAGGTTGGGGAGTCCGGACGTTGGTTTAGCAGCTTGCATCGCCCCCTCCAGCGTACCCCGTCCCAAGTGATCCCCAGGAGCGGACGCGGCGTGGGGCCGGGTGGACGCAGCCACTCTAGGGGCTGCGAGAGGGAGCCTCTGGCCCGGGAGACGCAGCTGGTCTGCGAAATTTGCATCCCCATGGATTTGCGGGGGGGGTTCCAGCCGCGGGATCCAGCTGCGGAGTGCCCTCGGGCCTGGGGGCTTGAAGGGCTTGGGGAGAAAGTCCGTGTCCAGGGCTGCACCAAGGTCCCTACTCTGCCCGGGGCAGGTTTGCGGGCCAAGCTGGGTGATGGGCGCCTGCCCCCCCCGCCCCCCACCTGCTCCCTGTGCCAGGGGGGAAACCAAGGCCCAGAGTTCGCCCGGGGGGGTGAGACTCCAGACTGAGGGCGGGGCACTCGCCCCCATTCCTCCTCCCACCCCCACCAGACTCCGTAGGGTGCCAGGGACGGGGAGAGAGGGATCCCCCGCCCAAGGCCATGCTGCCCCTTACTGTTTTGGGCGCTGTGCCTGGGAGGCTGAGGCACCCCGCGCCCTCGCCCGCGCCCAGCTGGTCTACTCTCGGGGCTGGGGCGTCGGCGCGGCCCCACCGGGAAAGGAAGGGGTCCTGGGAATCTGTGGAGCAGCGCGGGGATCCTACTCCTTGTGGATGCAGCGATTCAGTGTCTGTTAACAGTGTGGATGCCGGGTCCCGCTCCCCCTCTGGGTGGCGGGGTGGGGGTAGCAGGAAGGGGTCCTGAGCAACCAGGTCATTTGTTAACTTAAACATTTGTGCAGCGCTGTGTACCGGTCGCTGTGGACGCGGTCTCTGGTGCTGAGGGGATTTGAGGGTTCCTCACACTGGCGGGATTTGGAGCCTCTACCCTAGTGGCAGTGGGTTCGTGGGTTACCCTGGTGGTGTAGTGGTTAAGTGCTAAGGCTGCTAGCCAAAAGGTTGGCAGTTTGAATCCACCAGGCGCTCCTTGGAAACTCTGTGGGGCAGTTCTACTCTGTCCTATAGGGTCGCTATGAGTCAGAATTGACTCGAGGGCAACGGGTGTGTTTTTTTTTTTTTTTAGGTTGGAGGAGATTAGGTGTCTCTCGGGCTGACACTTGAAGGTCTGGAGCTGGCCTTTTATGAGGGTTTATAAGGGTTTTAAGTGCTCCGGCCATGGGCGCCAACCCGATCTTCCAGCCCCTGCGGACGGGCGACCTCCCCCGCCCCGGGGGGATTGGCTGCTCTGGGACCCTGAGCCCAGAGGGCGGTGAGAAGCTGACAAACGTGAGTGATGTCGTGCAGGCTCCAGTCGGCGGGGCAGCCCTGCTCACATGATCTCAATATGGGCAGTGGGCTTCGTGCCTGGGGTGTGGTTTCCGATTGTTCACTCGTGTCCCCCCACCCCGTGCACGGCGACAACTCTCCTCTGGGCGGGGACCTAGTAGAGGCCTGCAGGGCATCAGGGTATGGAGGGGCAGAGCTTGGGCGGGGAGGGCGCGGCCCTGCAGGTTCCTCTACGTGACCACGGCAGGGGGGTGCGGGTCGTGAAGGCTGGGCCTGGTCGAGGACCCACTAGGTCGCGCAGAAGGAGTGGGTTAGGATAGTAACAGCATTAATTGGAGTATTGAGAGAGCGCCCTGGGGCGTTGGGTCCCTTGGGAAGAAAAGCTTCTGCTATCGCCACTGGAGCAGTACCCAGGTCAGTCCCGGCTTAGGTCCTGGAGGTTCCCATGCTCCGAGGGTCTGGTGGGCAGAACGGAACTGGCGGTGCGCGCGCCCTCTCGCGGCCTTGCACCGAATCGCTGAAGTTCAGTGTCAGGCGATTCTAAGCCATGGTTTTGGAACTGAATAGTGAAGCAGAGCAAATGATGCAGTGCCTTGATGGGACCGGTGGAGACAACAAGAAGCAAAGCACAGCTGAAACTTCAAAATTCCACTGAGTGTTAGTAGGATTTGGAGGAAGAAAATAGACGGAGAGTCGAGAGGCCCAGAGATGCAGAAGGGTTAGAGGATTAGGGTTAGGGGTTAGGGTTTGGTGTTAGGGGTTCAGGTTGGGGGGTTAGAGGTTTGGGAGTTAGGTTTAGGGGTATAGGTTTTAGGTGGTTGGGGGTTGGGGTTACTAGGCTAGGGCACAAGAGGTTTAGGGTTATGGTTAGGGTTAGGGTGAGGCTGAGGTTGATTTCCCAGTCTTGTGTACTGTCTCTTCCTTCACCAGAGTTACCACATATCTGTCGTTTGGTTGGAAACCCTGATGGCGTAGTGGTTAAGAGCCACCGGTGCTAACCAAAGGCCTGCAGTTCAAATCCACCAGGCGCTCCTTGGAAACTCTATAGGGCAGTTCTAATCTGTCCTGTATGGTCGCTATGAGCTGGAATCGACTCGACGGCAGTGGGTTTGGTTTTTTTGGTTATTGTTTAGTTAGCTTTTCTCTACCCGCTCTTCGTCTCCCTGGTGAACATCAAGGATTGTTCCTGTGCGTAAATGTTTTCATGAGTTTTTATGATAGTGGTCTCTTACTGTATATGTCGTTTTGTGACTGACTTAGTATGATGCGCTCCAGATTCATCCATGGCGTGAGATGTTTCGGAGATTCATCATTGGTCTTTATTGTCGTGTAGTGTTCCACTGTGTGTATGTACCATAGTTTGTTTATCCGTTCCTCTGTGGATGAGCACTTAGGTTGTTTCCATCTTTTTGCTACTGTGAATAATGTTGCAGTGAACACGGGTGTGCATATGTCTATTCCTGTGACTGCTCATGGAAACCCTGGTGGCTAGTGGTTAAGTGCTACAGCTGCTAACAAAAAGGGTTAGGGTTTGGGGTTAGGGATGTTAGGGTTAGGGTTGTTAGAGTTAGGGTCGTTAGGGTTTGGGGTTAGGGGTTGGGGTTTGGGGGTTAGAGTTTAGGGCTGGGATTTTTGGTTAGGGTTTTTGGGATGGGGGTAGGTGTTAGGTTTAGGGTTTGAGGTTAGAGTTCGGAGTTACAGGTTAGGTGTTAGGGGTTGCAGTTTGGGGTTTAGGGTTTTGGGGGTTTAGGGTTTTGGGGTTTAGTCATTAGGGTTTGGGTTAGGTTTTAGGGGTTTAGGTTTAGGCTTGGGGTTGGGTTTGTTTGGGATTTGTGGTTTGGGGTTAGAGGGTTGGGGTTAGAGGGTGGGTGTTAGAGGGTTGGGGTTTAGAGTTTGGGGGTTAGAGATTGAGGGAGTCAGGGTGAGGGGTTAGAGGGTGAGGGGGTTAGAGGTTGAGAAGATTATAGAGTGAGGGAGTGAGAAGGTGAGGATGTGAGGGGGTGAAGGTTAGGGTTTAGGGTTAGAGGGTTTAGGCTTAGGGTTCAGAGGCTTAGGGTTGGGGGTTAGGGTTTCGGGGTTCAGAGGTTGGGGTTGGTGTTGTGGTTAGGGTTAGAGGTATAGTTTAGAGGTTTAGGGTTACGGGTTAGGGCTAGGGTTTAGGGGTTCAGGTTTAGGGGTTTGGGATGGGTTTGGGGTAAGGTTTTGGGGTTTAGGGTTAGAGGGTTAGGTTTAGGGCTTAGGGCTTAGAGTTTAGGGTTTTAGGACTTAGGGTTTAGGGTTTAAGGCTTAGAGTGAGGGTTAGGGCTGGGGGCTGGGGTTAGGGTTTAGGTTTTAGAGTTAGGGTATTAGGGTTAGAGGGTTAGATGACTTAGGCTTTAAGTTAGGGTTTAGGGGTTAGTGGTTGGGGTTAAGGGTGTTAGTGTTTAGGGTTTTGGCATTTAGGATGTTAGGGTTAAATGTGTTAGGGCTAAGGGTGTTAGGGTTTTAAGTGTTATGGTTTAGGGTTTAGGGTTGTGTTAGGGTTAGGCTTAGGCTCATTCTTAGGTTTAGGGCTAGGGATTTGAGGTTTAGTGTTTGGGGTTGGGTTTGAGGGTTGGAGGTTGAGTTAGAGGGTTAGGGTTTCAGGTTAGCCTTAGAGGGTTAGGGTTTGAGGGTTAGGGCTAGAGTAGTTAGGGTTAGGGTCGTTAAGGTTAGGGTGGTTAGGGTTTAGGGTTAGGTGTTAGGGTTTAGGGCTTACGGTTAGGTTTTGGGTTTGGGCTTTGGGGCTTGAGGTTTGGGTTTAGGGTTTGGGGCTTCGAGTATAGGGTTTAGTGTGTATGGTTTTTGTGTGTAGTGTTTTGGGGTGTAGGTGTTTAGATTGTAGGGTTTAGGGTATATGGTTACAGTTTGGGTTAGGGTTAGAGTTTAGGGCCTTGGTGGTTAGGACCTAAGGGCTTAGGGTCTTAGGGGCTTTGGGGCTCAGGGCTTAGGGGCTAGAGTTAGAGGGCTAAGGCCAGAGGGCCAGAGGGCCAGAGGGCCAGGGTTATGGTTTGATTCCTGGATGGCAATTTTTTTCCTTCAATATTTTGTATAAGTCATCCCATTGCCTTCTTGCCAGCATGATTTCTGCTGAGTAGTCCAAGTTTATTATTATTTACTTTCCTTTGTTGGTGACTTCTTTTATCCCTAGCCTCTCTTAAAATTCTCTTTATATTTGATTTTGGCAAGTTTGATTATTATATGTCTTGGTCACTTTCTTTTGAGATCTACCTTATGTGGAATTCGATGAGCATCTTTCATGATATCAGGGAAGTTTTTTGCCAACAAATCTTCAACAGTTCCCTCTGTATTTTCTGTTAGCCCTCCCTGTTCTGGTACTCCAATCACTCATACTTATTTCTCTTGATAAAGTCCCACATGATTCTTTGGATTTCTTCATTTTTTAAATTCTTTTATCTGGTTTCTTTTCAAATATATTGGTCCCAAGTGTTTTATCTTCAATCTCAGTAATTCTGCCTTCCAGTTCTTCAATTGTGCTCTTCTTACTTTCAGTTGAGTTTTCTAACTCTGTAATTTTATTGTTTATCTTCTGAATTTCTGATTGCAGTCTCTCTATGGTTTCTTGCTGCCTATTAAATTTTTATTATGTTCTTGGGTAACCTTTTTAATTTCTTCAGCTGCTTTATCTGTGTGTTCCATGGCTTGTTCTGCATTTTGCCTCATTTCCTTCCTGATGTCTTTGAGAGTTCTGTATATTAATCTTTTGTATTCTGCATCTGGTAATTCCAGGATTGCACCTTCATCCAGAAGATTCCTTGAGTCTTTGTTCTGAGAGCTTGTTGAAGCAATCATGGGTCAGCTTCTTTTTTTTTTATTTTAATAATTTTTGTTGTGTTTTACGTGAGAGTTTACAAATCAAGCCAGTCTCTCACATGAAAACTTATACACAACTTCTTACATATTCCCAATTACTTTCCCCCCAATGGGAGAGCCCACTCCCTCCTTCCACTCTTTCTTTTCGTGACCATTTTGCCAGTTTCTAAGCCCCTCTACCCACCCATCTCGCTTCCAGGCAGGAGATGCCAAGATTGTCTCAAGTGTCCACCCAAACCAAGTAGCTCACGCCTCACCAGCATCCCTCTCCAACCCATTGTCTAGTCCAATCCATGTCTGATGAACTGGCTTTGGGGATGGTTCCCATAGTGGGTAAACGGAAGGTGTGGGGGCCATGATCACTAGAGTCCTTCCAGTCTCAGTCAGACCATTAAGTCTGGTCTTTTTATGAGAATTTGGGGTCTGCATCCCACTGTTCTCCTGCTCCCTCAAGGGATCTCTGTTATGTTCCCTGTCAGGGCAGTCATTGGTTGTGGCCCAGCACTATCTAGCTCTTCTGGTCTCAGGATGATGTAGTCTGTAGTTCATGTAGTCCTTTCTGTCTCTTGGGCTCGTTATTATCTTATGTTCTTGGTGTTCTGCATTCTCCCTTGATCCGGGTGGGTTGAGAATCATCGATGCATCTGAGATGGCCGCTTGTTAGCATTTAAGACCCCAGACGCCACATTTCAAAGTGGGATGCAGAATGTTTTCTTAATAGATTTTATTATGCCAGTTGACTTAGATGTCCCCTGAAAACATGGTTCCCAAACATCTGCCCCTGCTTTGCTGACCTTTGAAGCGTTCAGTTCATTCAGGAAACTGCTTTGGTTTAGTCCAGTTGTGCTGACCTCCACTGTGTTGAGTGTTGTCCTTCCATTCACCCATAGTAGCTCTTGTCTATCTCTTGTTGTCCTTCCATTCACCCATAGTAGCTCTTGTCTATCTCTTTAGTAAATACCCCTCTCCTACCCTCCCTCACGCCCCCCCTCATAACAACAAAGGAATATGTTCTTCTCAGTTTAAACTATTTCTCAAGATCTTATAATAGTGGTCTTATACACTATTTGACCTTTTGCAACTAATTTCACTCAGCATAATGCCTTCCAGGTTTCTCCATGTTATGAAGCATTTCACAGATTCGTCACTGTTCTTTATCGAAGTGTAGTATTCCATTGTGTGAATATACTATAATTTATCCATTCATCCATTGATGGGCACCTTGGTTGCTTCCATCTTTTTGCTATTGTAAACAGTGCTGCAATAAACATAGATGTGCATATATCTATTTGTGTAAAGGCTCTTATTTCTCTAGGATATATTCTGAGGAGTGGGATTCCTGGGTTGTATGGTAGTTCTATTTCTAGCTTATTAAGGAAGCGCCAAATTGATTTCCAAAGTGGTTGTATACCATTTTACATTCCCACCAGCAGTGTATAAGTGTTCCAGTCTCTCCACAGCCTCTCCAACATTTATTATTTTGTGTGTTTTGGATTAATGCCAGCCTCGTTGGAGTGAGATGGAATCTCATTGTAGTTTTGATTTGCGTTTCTCTAATGGCTAATGATCGAGAGCATTTCCTCATATATCTGTTAGCCGCCTGAATGTCTTCTTTAGTGAAGTGCCTGTTCATATCCTTTGCCCATTTTTTAATTGGGTTGTTTGTCTTTTTGTGGTTGAGTTTTAGCAGAGTCGTGTAGATTTTAGAGATCAGGTGCCAGGGGGAGATGTCTTAGCTGAAAACTTATTCCCAGTCTGTAGGTGGTCTTTATACTCTTTTGGTGAAGTCTTTAGATGAGCATAGGTGTTTGATTTTTAGGAGCTCCCAGTTATCTGGTTTCTCTTCGTCATTTTTAGTAATGTTTTGTATTCTGTTTATGCCATGTATTAGGTCTCCTAATGTTGTCCCTATTTTTTCTTCCATGATCTTTATCGTTTTAGATTTTATGTTTAGGTCTTTGATCCATCTGGAGTTAGTTTTTGTGCATGGTGTGTGGTATGGGTCCTGGTATGGGTCCTGTTCCATTTTTTGCAGATGGATATACAGTTACGCCAGCACCTTTTGTTAAAAAGACTGTCTTTTCCCCAATTAACTGACACTGGGCCTTTGTCAAATATCAGCTGCTCATATGTGGATGGATTTATATCTGGATTCTCAATATTGTTCCATTGGTCTACGTGTCTGTTGTTGTACCAGTATCAGGCTGTTTTGACTACTGTGGCGGTATAATTGGTTCTAATATCAGGCAGAGTGAGTCCTCCCACTTTGTTCTTTTTTAGTAATGCTTTACTTATCCGCGACTTCTTTCCCTTCCATATGAAGTTGGTGATTTGTTTCTCCATCTGTTTAAAAAATGTCATTGGAATTTGGATCGGAAGTGCATTGTATCTATAGATGGCTTTTGATAGAATGGACAATTTTACAATGTTGTCTTCCTATCCACGAGCAAGATATGTTTTTCCAATTACGTAGGTCCCTTTTGGTTTTTTTGCAGTAGTACCTTGTAGTTTTCTTGGTATAGCTCTTTTACATTTTTGGTAAGGTTTATTCCTAAGTATTTTATCTTCTTGGGGGCTGCTGTGAATGGTATTCATTTGATGATTTCCTCTTCAATGTTCTTTTTGTTGATATAGAGGAATCCAACTGATTTTGTGTGTTTGTATTGTAATCTGAAACTTTGCTGAACCCTTCTATTAGTTTTCTTGAGGATTCCTCAGGGTTTTCTGTGTATAAGATAATGTCTTTGGAAATAGAGATAATTTTATTTCTTCCTTACCAATCTGGATGCCCTTTATTTCTTTGTCTAGCCCAGTTGCTCTGGCTAGGACCTCTAGCACAATGCTGAATAAGAGCAGTGATAAAGGGGATCCTTGTCTGTTTCCCGTTCTCAAGGGAAATGCTTTCAGGCTCTCTCCATTTAGGATGATGCTGGGTATTGGCTTTGTATCAATACCCTTTATTATGTTGAGGAATTTTCCTTCTATTCCTATTTTGCTGAGAGTTTTTATCATGAGTGGGTGTTGGACTTTGTCCAATGCCTTTTCTGCATCAATTGATAAAATTACGTGGTTCTTGTCTTTTTTTTATGTGGTGGATTACATCAATTGTTTTTCTAATATTGAACCAACCTTGCATACCTGGTATAAATCCTACTTGGTTATGGTGGATTATTTTTTTGATATGTTGTTGAATTCTACTGGCTCGAATTTTGTTGAGGATTTTTGCATCTATGTTCATGAGGGATATAGGTCTGTAATTTTCTTTTTTTGTGTTGCCTTTAGCTGGTTTTGGTATCAGGGTTATGCTGGCTTCATAGAAGGAGTTAGGTAGTATTCTGTCCTTTTCTATGCTTTGAAATACCTTCAGTAGTAGTGGTAAGTCTTCCCTGAAAGTTTGGTAGAACTTTGCAGTGAAGCCGTCAGGTCCAGAGCTTTTTTTTGGTGGGAGTGTTTTGATTACCTTTTCAATCTCTTTTTTTGTTATCGGTCTATTTAGTTGTTCTACTTCAGTGTGTGTTAGTTTAGGTAGGCAGTGTGTTTCTAGGAATTCATCCATTTTTTCTAGGTTTTCAAATTTGCTAGAGTACAATTTTTTGTAGTAATTTGATATGATTGTTTTAATTTCAGTTGGATCTGTTGTGATATGGCCCGTCCCATTTCTTATTCGGGTTATTGGTTTCTTTTCCTGTATTTCTTTAGTCAGTCTGGCCAGTGGTTTATCAAATTTGTTAATTTTTTCCAAGAAGCAGTTTTTGGCCTTGTTAACTCTTTCAATTGTTTTTCTATTCTCTAATTCATTTAATTTTGCTGTAGTTTTTATTTTTTGCTTTCTTCTGGTGCCTGACAGTTTCTTTTGTTGCTCTCTTTGTGTTTGTTCAAGTTGTAGGGACGGTTCTTTCATTTTGGCTCTTCTTTAATATGTGTGCCTTTATTGATATAAATTGACCTCTGAGCACTGCTTTCACCATGTCCCAAAGGTTTTCATAGGAAGTGTTTTCAGTCTTGTTGAATTCTGTGAATTTCTTTATTCCCTCCTTAAGGTCTTCCATAACCCAGTCTTTTTTGAGCAGGGTATTGTGCAGTTCCAAGCATTTGATTTCTTTTCCCTAGTTTTTCTGTTATTGATTTTTACTTTTATGGTCTTTCATTCAGAGAAGATGTTTTGTAATATTTCAATGTTTTGGGTTCTGCAAAGGCTTGTTTTATGACCTAATATGTGATCTATCCTAGAGAATGTTTCATGTGCACTAGAAAAGAAATTATAGTTTGCAGCTGTTGGGTGGAGTGTTGTGTATAAGTCTATGAAGTGAAGTTGTTTAATTGTAGCAATTAGATCTTCTGTGTCTCTATTGAGCTTCTAACTGCATTTCCTACCCTTCACCGAGAGTGTTGTGTTGAAGTCTCCTACTATAATTGTGGAGGTGTCTATCTCACTTTTTAATTCTGTTAACGTTTGTTTTATGAATGTTGTGGCCCTGTCATTGGGTGCATAAATATTTAATATGGTTGTATCTTCCTGGTAAATTGTCCCTTTAATCATTATGTAGTGTCCTTCTTTATCCTTTGTGGTGGATTTAACTTTAAAGTCTATTTTGTAGGAAATTAATATTGCCTCTCCTGCTCTTTCTTGATTGTTGTTTGCTTGATATATTTTTATCCATCCTTTCAGTTGTAGTTTATTTGTGTCTCTAAGTCTAAGGTGTGTCTCTTTTATGCAGCATACAGACTGATCGTGTTTTTTTATCCAGTCTGCAACTTTCTGTCTCTTTATTGGTGAATTTAGTCCATTTACATTAAGTGTAATTTTAGATAAGTATGAGTTTTTTTTTTTTATGAGTTTAGTGCTGTCATTTTGATGCCTGTTTTTGACAATTTCATTTTTCCATTTACTTTTTTGCGCTGAGTTTTTCTTTGTAGAATGTGTGTTCCTCCTTTTTATAGTAGTTGAATTTATTTTGCTGAGTCGTTATGTTTATCTTGGTTTTTATTTTGAAGTATGGAATTGTTAGACCTCATTGTGGTTACCTTAATATTTACCCCAGTTTGACTAAGTAAAAACCTAACTTGTTTCACCCTATATCACCTTGGTTTCCTCTACATATGTAAGATCTATGTCTCCTGTATTTAGTCCCTCTTTTTTGTCTGTTGTAATATTTTACATAATGACATCAATGATTCCCTGTTTTGAGTAATTTTTTTTTAATTAATCTTATTTTGTTTTTGTGATTTCCCTATCTGAGTTGATATCAGGATGTTTTGTTCTGTGACCTTGTGTTGGTATCTGATATTATTGATTTTCTGACCAAAGAATTTCCTTTAGTAATTCTTGCAGTTTTGGTTCGTTTTTTGCAAATTCTCTAAGCTTGTGTTTATCTGTAAATATCTTAATTTCACCTTCATGTTTTAGAGTTTTGCCGGATGTATGATTCTTGGCTGAGAGTTTTTCCTCTTTGAGTGCTCTATATACGTCATCCCATTGCCTTCTTGGCTGCATGGTTTCTGCCGAGTAGTGCAAACTTATTGATTCTCCTTTGTAGGTAATTTTTCGTTTATGCCTGGGTGCTTTTAAAATTTTCTCTTTATCTTTGGTTTTGGCAGGTTTGAGGATATGTCTTGGTGATTTTCTTTTGGGATCTATCTTGTATGAGGTTCGATGAACATCTTGGGTAGATACCTTTTCATCTTTCACGATGCCAGGGAATTTTTCTGCCATCAGATCTTCCACTATTCTCTGTGTATTTTCGGTTATCCCTCCCTCTTCCGGAACTCCAATCACACGCAAGTTATTCTTGATAGAGTCCCCCATGATTCTTAGGGTTTCTTCATAGTTTTAAATTCTATTTGATTTTTCTTCAACTATATTTGTGTCAATTGCCTTATCCTCCAGCTCCCCCACTCTGCATTCCAGTTCCTCGAGTCTGCTCCTCTGACTTCCTATTGAGTTGTCTGATTCTGTGACTTTATTGTTAATATTTTGGATTTCTGAATGCTATCTCTCTATGGATTCTTACAGCTTATTAATTTTTTCACTATGTTCTTGAATAATCTTTTGGATTTCTTCAACTGCTTTATCCGTGTATACCTTGGCTTTTTCTGTAGATTGCCTTATTTCATTTGTGAGGTCATTCCTGATGTCTTGAGGCATTCTGTATACAATTTTTTTATATTCTACATTTGGCAATTCTAGGAATGTATCTACATCCGGGAATGATTTTGATTCTTTGATTTGGGGGTTTGTAGAAGCAATCATGGTCTGCTTCTTCATGTGATTTGATGTTGACTGCTGTCTCTGAGCCATCTATAAGCTATTGTAATATTTTCTTTTATATTTGCTCACTGAGTCTTGTCTTCTTGTTTTGTTTTGTTACAATACACCCAGATGGGCTACTAGATTGTGGTATCGTGATTGCTGTAGCTTTTGAATCACTTACGTCCTGTTACCAGCTTGCCTGAGCTGTTCCCAGGTATGTAAGTGTATGAGTCCATTCACTATTCTTGAATAGAATCAGCTCAGGTGTCCTGATAGCTGGTCACCTAGTGTGTGGTGTAGGCTCTCACCTATTATCTTAGAGGAGTAGTGGTGATGGTTGTATGCACCAGTTTCTATTAGTGGCAGGGGGTCACATTTCGAGGAGGGCAGGATGCTGACAGCCTTCCTTCAAGTGTCAG
The DNA here is from genome assembly GCF_030014295.1 of Loxodonta africana. Lineage (NCBI taxonomy): Eukaryota > Metazoa > Chordata > Mammalia > Proboscidea > Elephantidae > Loxodonta > Loxodonta africana. The sequence continues at coordinate 408,538 of NW_026974915.1, read as the reverse complement.
TGAGGTAGGTGTGGCTCTATTCTCTAGAGTGCTCTGGTGGGTGAGCTCTGCAGCTGTATCTTAGGCACCCAATGCTAGGGTAGACATCACTATTCTCAGATCCCTCTAGCAGGTGGCTAGGTGGTGTGGGTGGAGTCTCAGCCCTCTTTTCACTGGTGTGGACCAGTGAGGTCTCTGTTTAATAGGTAGAGAGGTATCTGACCTCCAAAACTTGCCTTTCCACTGCTGAGCTAAAACAATTATGGTCAGATGTCTATCAGAATTGCCTTTGCATTATAATAGCCACCTAGTTACCTGTAGGGTGAAAGCCAAAGACTATGGGTCTCTTAATGCCTGGATGGAGCTGATTCTGTATTGTTAATTGCAGTTTAGGGAAGTCAGGGAAGGATTTTTTCTTTGATTGCTAAATGGTGCTTTTCTCAGGCCAGGAGAACGGGTTAGAAAAGAAAGAAGAAAAAAAATCGAGCAGTGCACTTCACTCTCTGGCACAGGGAATTCCAGTCTTAATGAAGCTGGCTGGGGCAATGAGGGGTGGAATCAGATATATAGAAGAGAGTAGCCTGGCAAAATATACAAAGTTACTTATGTTGTTTGGTGAGGACTGTTTTTTTCTGAGATTCCAGAGCGTTGTGTAGCTTGCGTGTGCTGGCTGTATCCCTGCTGAGACTGTCCCAGAGGGTTAGGGTTGCATCCATGCTCACACCATCTCAGGAAGCTGCAATCAGCTCCCCCACACTTAGTCCAACGCCCAGCACCAAGGTTTCCTTTCTGGGGTGCTGCACTCCAGGCTCCAAAACCAGTCGCTGCTTCCCCGTGGTTTTTCATTTCCCTGCCAGCCACGTCTGTGTGGAGCCTGCGTGTGCTGCCTGGGTCCCCTCCGAGGTTGGTCCTGAGGGTTAGGCCTACATCCGTGCTTCCCTGTCTCAGTAAGCCACAATCAGCCCCACCACTCTGGCACCAGGAAACTGCGAGGGCTCAAGGCTGTGGCGTGGGACACTGGCTCCGGAAGCGGTCGCTGCTGCAGTGTGGCTTTTCACTCCCCTGTCACTCAGGTCAACTCCTTAGTTCTGTGTTTGATGGTCAGGGTTTGTAGATTGTCCTTTATGTAATCAGTTCACTTGTTTTTTCGAGTCTTTGTTTCAAGAGGGATAAGCGGAAGCTTCTACCTAGTCAGCCATCTTGGTCCTGCCCCCGTGTCTGCCTCTTTATGTGATTTGATATTGACTGTTGTCTCTGAGCCATCTATAAGTTATTGTATTGGTTTATTTTATGCTTGCTTTTTGTATCCTAGCTTCTTGCTTTGTTTAGTTTTGGTATACCCAGATAAGCTGCTTGAGTGCACTAGGTTGATTATTTTCACCTTTGAAGCTCTAATGTACTATCACCAGATGGCTAGCACTGTTACCAGGTATATGAGCCTAGGAGTTCATTTACTTTTCTTGTATGGATTCAACTCAGGTGCCCAGGTAGTTGGTCATAAAGTGTAAGGTACAGGCTCTGTCCTACAGTCTTAGAGGGGCAGGGGTTATTGGTGTAGGCAGAAGTATCTGGCTGCAGTAGGGGGTCAGGCTCTGATCAAGGCAGGGGTCTGACAGCTGTCCTCTGAGTGTCTGTGAGGAAAGCACATCCCTGTTCTGTAGAGCACACGGGTGGGTTCTGCAGAAGGGCGATGGGTACCCAATGCTTTTGGTTGTAAGTTCTGGGCGGTACTACTTATCCTTGGAGCTCTGTCACAGGTGGCCAGGTATTGTGGGTGGAGCCAGCAGTCCTTAGGCCCCTGATGTGGGTAGGTGAAGACGCCGTTTAATAGGCAAAGCAGTGTCAAACATCAAACACCCATCTTTCCACTGTCCAGCTGAAACCATTGCAGTCTGGCAACAAGGGCCTATTCTCCTGAAATGGGCCCACACAGGTCCATGCTGGGGTGAAAGGTATTCAAAGCCCATGGACCGTTTGTGCCTGAACAAGAGCTACTTCTGTCCTGAGCTCCCCAGCTTAATTGAGCTGGCAGATTACCTTTCCCCCAGTTGTGAACTTATACCTTCTTCAAGGACGGAAGAATGGCTCAGAGTGGTACCGGGGCCTATCTCAGGCCCAGGGAAATTGACAGCCACTGAAGCCAGCTTGGGGGTTGGGGGCGTGGTAAAATAAACACAAGTAATTAGCTTTTGCTGCGAGTGCCATTCTTCTCTTGTTCTGGAGGTGTGAGTAGTCTGTGCAACTTGCTGTCTTTCCCTGAGTGAAGCGCCTCTGGAACGCTACTGCCAGCCCCACTGCACTCGCTCCAGGGAACGGTGCCTGAGGGTTCCTGGCTATTCAGGTCCAGTAACTCCTCTCCACTTCTGAATAGTCTCTCCCTCCCCCTGCCGTTGAGTCCGTTTTCTAACTTTGCCTTTGATGTTCAGGGCTCCTAGCTTGTCATAAATATAATTGCTTCACTTGTTTTTTCGGGTCTTTTTTCTAAGAGGGATCACTGGCAGCGTCTCACTACTCTGCCATCTTGGCCTCGCCTCTCTAATATAATCAACAATTTTTTTAAAAAAGAAAGAAAAGAGTGAAACCTGTAGAAACAACAAATAACAGAATGAGATCCACAGAAAAACTAGATATTGGAGCTATCAGACAAAGACACTGAAATAACTCTATTATGTTCAAAGAAATAAAGGCAAGACTTAGAAATTTGGCAAAAAACTAGAAACTACAAAACAGATCAACTTAGAAAGTCAACTGAAAACTATAGCTGAAGTTAAAATCTTAATGTATGTATATAACAGCAGATTACAAATGCTGAAGAGAGATTTAGTGGAAGACATGTTGGAAGAAAATAGAGGCATAGACAAAAGGAAAAATATATATAATATAAAAACAAATAAGATACAGAGAATACAATGAAAATATCCAGCATAAGATACTTTAAGAAGGAAGAAAAAGAATGAGGCAGAAAAACTGAGATTATGGCTGAGAAGTTTCCTCAAATGATTAAAGATATCAAGTTACAGATTCTAGAAGACTTACAAAACCCAAACCAAAAAAAAAAAAAAAAAAGGAACCAAGCCACTGCCGTCGAGTCGATTCCGACTCAAAGCGACCCTATAGGACAGAGTAGAACTGCCCCGTAGAGTTTCCAAGGAGCGCCTGGTGGATTCGAACTGCTGACCTTTTGCTTAGCAGCCATAACGCTTAATCACTACGCCACCAGGGTTTCCTTATAAGACCCATGTAGGGTAAATACAAAGAAATTCATAGTAGGACTGCTGAAGCTAAAGACAAAAAACTCCACAAAAAGCAAATAATTGAACACTACTAAAGAATGGAAGAGATTATCTTTAAAGGACAAACAAAAAAACTGACCGATGACTTCTCTACAGAAATAGTGAAAACCCTAAGACAATGAGATGATATATTTAAATTACAGAGAGAAAATCCATGGCAACCCAGAACTCTATGCTGAGGAAAAACATCCTTCATGAATGAGCAAAGACCTTTGTTTTCAGACAAACAAAACCTAGATAAGTTAACATCAGCATGCCCACATTAAAGAAAATTCCAAAGGTATTCTTCAAGCAGAAAGAAAATAAGGTGAAAGGCTTAAGATGCAAGAAGGAATGAAAGTTAATGAAATGGGTAAAAATAGAGGATTACTGACTGCATAACATAATAAGAATAGACTTTATTGGGTCTAAAATATGTAAGAAATTAAAATGTATGAGAACGACAGCATTTTGACTTTTATGGCTTTATGGTCAGGAAACATGCTGTGTAATATTTTGATGTCTTGGATTCTGTTAATGCTTGCTTTGTGGCCTAATACGTGGTCTATTCTCAAGAATGCTCCATGAGCGTTAGAAAAGAAAGTTTCCTTGACTACCGTTGGGTGAAGTGTTGTGTTTAAGTCTATGAGACCAAGTTGGCTGATTGTGGTATTTAGATCTTCCGTGTCTTTATTGAGCTTGTTTATGGATATCCTGTCTGTCATCAGAAGTGGTATGTTGAAGTCTTCGACTATTATTGTGGAGCTATTTCTCTTTTCAATGCTGTTTGAGTTTGTTTTATGTGTTTTGGAGCACTGTCATTGGGTATGTAAGTATTTATTATGATTTTGTCTTCCTGGTATATTGACCCTTTAATCATTATATAGTGTATTTCCTTTTCCTTTGTGGCGGATTTTACTTTAAAGCCTGTTTTATCAGAGATTAATATTGCCACTCTTATTTTTTATTGTTGTCTGCTTGATATATATATATATATATTTTCATTCTTTGAGATTTAGTTTGTTTATGTCTTTGAGTCTATGGTGTGTCTCTTGCAGTCTGCATACAGACGGATCATGGTTTTTAATCCATTCTGCTACTCTCTGTCTCCTTATTGGTGCAATTAAACCATTTACATTTATCGTAATTATTCATAGTTATGAGTTTAGTGCTGTCATTTTCGTCTTTTTTCTGTATGTCTTTTTGACATTTTCCTTATTCCACTTAATTTTCTCTGTTGAGTCGTTGTTCTTTGTGCATTTTCTTTCCATCCTCTTCATTTTTGTTGCCTTTGTATTTACTGCTAATTAATTTTTTCTGTGCTGAATCGTTTTTCTTTTTAGTCTTTCATCTTTTTCCTTGTTGTTGCTTTTGTATTTGCCGAAAATTTATGTTTTCCTTGTTTTTTTTTTTTATTTTAATGTGTAGGATTGTTAGTTTCCTTTGGGTTACCTTAACATTTACCTCTGTTTTTCTAAATTTAAACCAATCTTTTATTTCTTTATATCGTCTTGACTTCCTCTCCATATGAAAGATCTATGACTACATTATTTAGTCCCTCTTTTTTGTCTTAATGTTGTCATCTTTTACAGATCGATGTCTCTGTTTCTACATTTTCAGTGTTTTAGCTTTGATTTATTTGTGACATCTCTACGTGGGTTGCTATCTGGTTGTTCTGTCCCGTGTTCTAGTCTTGGGTTGTTAGCTGATGTCATTGATTTTCTAACTGGAGAACTCCCTTTATTATTTCTTGTCATATTGGTTAGGTTTTTAAAAATTCCCTAAACTTCTGCTTATCTGGAAGTGTCCTAATTTCACCGTCATATTTGAGACACAGTTTTGCTGGATATATAGTTCTTGGCAGGCAATTTTTTTTTTTTTTTTTCCTTCAGGGCTTTGTATATGTCCTTCTTGCCTGCATGGTTTCTGCTGAGTAGTCCGAGCTTAGTCTTACTGACGCTTCTTTATAGGTGACTTTTTGTTTATCCCTAGCTACTCTTAAAATTCTCTCTTTATATTTGGTTTTGACAAGCAAGATTATAATATGTCCTGGTGACTTTATCTTGGCATCTACCTTGCGTGGGGTTCAGTAAGCATCTTGGGTAGATATCTTCTTATCTTTCACAAGATCAGTGAAGATTTTAGCCAGGAAGTCTTCAACAATTCTCACTGTGTTTTCTGTTATCCTCCACCCCCCACCCCGATTCTGGTGTTCCAATCACTCTTGATAGAGTCCCTCATAATTCTTAGCGTTTCTTCAATTTTAAAAAATTACTTTATCTGATTTTTCCTCAAATAAGTTGGCGTCAAGAGCTTTATCTTCAGTCTCACTAATTCTGACTTCCAGTGCCTCAATTCTGCTCCTCTCATTTTCTATTGGGTTGTCTAATTCTGAAATTTTATTGTTACTCTTTTGGATTTGCTTGCTATCTTTCTATGGATTTTTGCAGCCTGTTACATTTGTCATTATAGTCTTGTGTAACTTTCTTAAGTTCCTCTATTGTTTTATCTGTGTGTTCCTTGGCTTGTTCTTCATTTTGCCTGATCTCCTCCTGGATCTCTTGAAGGGCTTGGTCTATTAATCTTTTAAATTCTACCTCCAGTAATTCCTGGAATTTTTCTTCATTTGGAAGATTTCTTGATTTGTTGTTTTGGGAGCTTCCTGAATCCATCATGGTCTGCCTCTTTATGTTATTTGATATCTACACTTGTCTCTGAGCCATCAATAAGTTATTATATTCATTTATTTCATGTTTGCTTACTGAGTCGGAACCTACTTGATGGCACTGGGTTTGGTTTTTTTTTTTGTTGTTGTTGTTGTATTGTGTCCTAGCTTCTTGTTTTATTTTAATATGCCCAAATAGGCTGCTTGGTTGAGCTAGTTTGATTATTGGCACTCTTGAAGCTCTTACATCCTGTCACCAGGTGATCAGAGCTGTTAATAGGTATGTGAGCCTAGGAGCCCTTTTACTTTTCTTGTATGGATTCAGCTCAGTTGTCCATGTAGTCGGTCACCAAGTGTGTGGTTTAGGCTCTCACCTACAGTCCTGCATAGACAGGGTTGATTGGTGTAGGTACAGGTGTCTGGCTACTGTGGGGGGAATGACTGCCCCTGAGTGTCTGGGAGGAAAGCATGTCCCTGTTCCCTAGAGCACATAGGTGGGTGGGTTTTGCAGCCAGACCATGGGCACCCAATGCTGTTGGTTGTAAGTACTGGGATTCACCACTTATTCTTGGACTCCTGAATTGGGTGGCTAGGTGACGTGGGTGGAGCCACCAACCCTCAGGTCACTGATGAGGGTAGGTGAGGACCCTGTTTAATTGGCAGAACGTTGTAAAATATCACGAACCTGCCACTCCACTTTATAGCTGATACAGTTGAAAATAAAATTTTAGTGTGCTAATGAGGGCCTACGCTGTTGAAATGGGCCCACACAGGTCTATGCAAGGGTGAAAGGCATTCAAAGTCCTTGGACCCCTTATGTCTGTGCCTTCCCTGAGTTCCTAGCTTAGGGAAGCTGGCAGATTATTTTTTGTTGTTTGTTCCTGCTCCAGGGCATGTGATAGTTCCTACTTCTGGCCCAGAGGATCCAGAAATAGCCGAAGCTGGTCTAAGACTAAAAACAGAGAGGGAGGAAGCAGGTAAATGGGAGAGATGTTCTTCCCAAAGGGGATGATTTTTGATTTGTGTGGCATTTTAAATGCATGTACTTATCTTTTGCCAACTTGGCACTGCTTTTCACTGGTTCTGGAGGCTTGTGTAGACTTTCTACCACTCGGTCTCTTCTGATGTGAAAAACATGTCCCAAGCGTCACTGCTTGCGTCACCGCACATGCCATCCGATCCAGCCTGCAGGGTGCTGGTTTCTGCCGGGTCAGATCTGTCAACCTCTCACTGCTTCTGAACCACATCCCCCTCCCCCTGCCACTAAGTCCAATTCTGTGACTTCACCTTTGATGTTCAGGGCTCCTAGATTGTCATATATAATCGATTTACTTCTCTGGGTCTTTGTTATAAGAGGGGCTACACAAAGCATCTGACTATTCTGCCATCTTGGCCCCACCCCTACAAGAGACATTTTTCATCACATTCCTGAATCTGACACTATCACAGAAACTTATCTCTGAGAAAATGAAATAGGGATGAGGCAGTAGGCAGAACAAACCTGCTGGGTTGGAGTCCATTCTGATGCATAATGACCCTATAGGTCAGAGTAGAACTGCCTCATAGGGTTTTCAAGGAGCGGGTGTTGCATTTGAACTACTGGGCCAGAGTATATTTGGAGCACTGGTGGTGCAGTGGTTAAGAACTCAGCTGCTAACCAAAAGCTTGGCAGTTCGAATACATTAGCTGCTCCATGGAAACCCTATGGGGGCAATTCTACTCTGTCCTATAGCGTTGCTATGTGCTGAAATCAATTCACCAGCAATGGGTTTGGTTTTTTGGTTTACACGCCTACATGAGTAAAATTTGTCTTGAATCTCTAAACTTAATTCTAATGTGAGAATGAAATTGTAGCACTTCTCCATGAAGGTTTATCTTAAGTCATCAGGATAAAAACGAAACCCACTGCTGTCGAGTCGATTCTGACTCATCCTGCCCCTATAGGACAGAGTAGAACTGCCCGATAGAGTTTCCAAGGGGCACCTGGTGGATTTGAACTGCCGTCCTCTTGGTTAGCAGTCGTAGCACTTACCCACTGTGCCACCAGGGTTTCCTCGTCAGGATAAGCCTGTGCTGGTTTATTGGGTACCTTCAGGAATTCTTCATCAGTTATATTCACATTAAGAAGGAAAAAAATATCAGAAGGAACTTCATACATCTTCACCCTTCATTTCATGCAAGATTCAAGTGTGTCAGTGAGGATGGTTGTGTGAAATTGATCCCTGGCACTCAATACTTCTGGAGCATTTCTGTCATTTACTTGTTTCTTTTAATGCTTCTGCAACAAGGAACTGCTTGATAATCAGTATTTGGCAGTATTTGTTTTATTGTGTTTTCAAAATATTCTCTTATGTAAATATCTTGTTAATAGCTGGTAGAGATCTATGCATGTCTATAAATTTATTTCTGAATCTTGGAGAATTGACTCATCAAATGAAAATGATGCTATATATTATTATACATAACAAACATAAATATATGGGCTGTGTTTACATTTTGTTGGTGACGTTTTAAGCTTCTGTTCTGGTATCTCCTTTTTGTGACTGGTCTTCAGCAATATTCTCTATGGAACCTAGAATCTGAGTGTGTGATTCCAGGATTGCATTCGTTGCTATAGCATGTGCTTCCCAGTGGGTATTAGAAAGACATTTTAATGCTGATCATGGCCTATGAACAGCTCATCGGTGAATAGAGATGGCAAAAAATTTGTAAAATATCTGAATAGAAGAAAAAAATCATTTTTTGGACAAAAATCCATTGTGATACATCCTACAAAATTAAGTGAATATGCAGCACCTTGGTATGAAAATGGCATATTCATTACATTCCAGAATTTTCTGTTGCATGCCTTTATAATGCAGTGACATTTCTCAGCATTGTCATAGGATTGGTCTCTGCACTTAGAAAAATCAATTTTGCAAGCTTCATCTAATTAGTGAAACACTTGGTTTGCAATGTCTTTGAGGGCTAATGCGATGTGTTCTCCTGACTCGCTTGGTGCATGTTATGCCTTCTTTCCCTCAAGTTCTTCAGTTTGTAATGGAAATGTCTAGCTTGTTCCTTTTATGCCATTGTACCTTTGGAAGCAGATAACTTGTGTCCTAGATTTCACAGATGAAGAGGGGTTTTTGAATTTTGGACTTGGACTTGATTTAAGACTTTTTCAATGCTATGATGGGATGAGGAAACCCTGGTGGCGTAGTGGTTAAGTGCTACAGCTGCTAACTGAAAGGTTGGCAGTTCGAATCTGCCAGGCGCTCCTTGGAAACTCTATGGGGAAGTTCTACTCTGTCCTATAGGGTCGCTATGAGTCAGAATCGACTGGACGGCAGTGGGTTTGGTTTTGGTTTGTGATGGGATGAATATGTTTTCCATTTGCAAGAATGTGATTTTGGTGGGGCCAAAGGGTAGAATGTCATGGATTGAATTATGTCCCCCCAAAATGTGTGTATCAACTTGGATAGGCCATGTGAGGTTGTCCTCCATTTTGTGATGGTAATTTTATGTTGAGAGGATTAGGGTGGGATTTTAACACCTCCCTGATTTGAGATACAGGGAGTTTCCCTAGGGCGTGGCCTGCACCACCTTTTATCTCCCAGGAGATGAAAGGATAGAGAGTTGGGGACCTCATACTACCAAGAGTAGAGCATGTCCTTTGGACCCGGGGTCCCTGCGCCTGAGAAGCTCCTTGACCATGGGAAGATGGAGGACAAGGACCTTCTTCCAGAATCAACAGAGAGAGAAAACCTTCCCCTGGAGCTGATGTCTTGAATTTGGACTTGTAACCTACTAGACTGTGAGAAAATAAATTTCTCTTTGTTAAAGCCATCCACTTATGGTATCTGTTGTGGCAGCACTAGGTGACTAAGGCAGCGATGATTTTAGCTTCTGTTTTGGAGTTTCCTTTCTGTATCTGGTCTTCAGCAATATTCTGTGTGGCGCCTAGAATTGTACTTGTTGCTATAGCATGTGCTTCCCAATGTGTATTAGACATTTTAATGCTAAATCATTGCCTGAATGTGTTTTAAGAACAGCTCATCAGTGAGTAGAGGTAGCAAAAAATTTGTAAAGTAACTGAATATTAGAAAAAACATCAATTGCTTTTGGACAAAAAAAATCTATTGTGATACATCCTACAAAATTAAGTGAATGTGCAGCACCTTGGTATGAAAAGGGCATATTAATTTCATTCCAGAATTTTCTGTTGTATGCCTTTGTAATGCAGTGACGTAATGGCAGCATTGTCATAGGATTGGTCTCTGCACTTAGAAAAATCAATTTTGCAAACTTCACATAATTAGTGAAACACTTGCTTTGCAATGTCTTTACCAGTATGATTTTTTAGATTTTTTAAGCTAGCAAATGTGATAAATCACCACACAGGTTTTCTATCTGTTGGAGATACGGATCTTTAAACAATCCTTAGCTGGCCTGTATGAGAAGGCTCAGAAGTGGAATCCACAGACAAAATCAAATATCGAGCTATACTTATTTCACTGACAGTAGTTGATTGAACTTCATCACTTATCAAGATTATAAATTTTTTACACATTATTTTAGAATTATGGGATGGATTGCCCTTTCCTGTGTTACCGTGTTTTGAGATGTGACTTGCTAAAAATAGATCAAATGAGCAGCAAGTTGAAGCCAACTTTAAAATTTTCCATTTCGTGGGGACCCAAAGACTTCATTTCTTTTTCACGAAGATAGTCCACTTTCAGTGATTGTTATGACAACAACGACACATTACAAAATGGCTTTTCAATACTGATGTTCATTAATTTGTGATTCCAGTTCATAAATTAAGCCAGAACAATGTGTTTGGTTTAAATATGATAACATAATCTCTGTGAATTGAACTATTTTCATGTTTACCGATCCTATTCAATTTGCACCAATTGCTAAATTCATCTGTAACAATTCGAGAATTAAATGAGGATGACGGGTTTGTTTGTTTGGTTAGTAGGTTTGCAAACAAAGCAGTACACAGAGCTGACTGATGGAGATTGCAGTAGCCACTCCCTCTTATAATTTTCATCATTAACTTTGCACTCTAGAAAAAATTCTGGCTGCAGAACTTTGTTTACCGTCCAGGAATTTTCAACACGAATTTACAAGTGGACAACTGTGATGTTGACAATCACTTGGGCCTCTTTTGATCCAGTAATTTACTTCATTAGAAGAAAATTATTCCACAAGGCAGGATCTGCATTTCTGTTATTTATGGGGTCTGCAGATGTGACAATTTAATATTCTTAGTTTCACTTTCTAGATCATTACTAATTTCTTTTTTTTTTACTACAGCAAGAAATGGATGCAGAATTTGGAACAAATTCTGTTATATTTGTATTGCCATCGTTAATTTCAGCACTAGTGGTACTAGTAGGATGATTCCCACCCATTAAGCACGTACCTTTAATGGAAGAAGTCTCTGCTGATTTATTACATTCTAAAAACGAATTTTGGAATAGTCTTTAGGGATTCACAGATCATTTTCTTTTTATCTTCTGCAGGCTTCCATTTTTGCACTGCACTTAGTTATTGCCGTTTCATTTTGCCTGGATTGAAAATTATGTCACTTTTTAAATTTGATTCTGCCATAACAATAAATTTGAATAATAGAAAATAAATTTATAAAACCAGAAGTTTATAAAATGAAATTTACTTTAGAATTTAGACATTAACACAAAAAAATTTATATTTGAAAATTAAATAACTCATTGCTGTGGATTAAATTTTAACTAACAGTGACCCTATTGGACAGAATAGAACTGCACAGTAGGGTTTCTAAGGAGAGGCTGGTTGAAACCTTTTAGTTTCAGCCAGGCTTTTAACCACTCTTCCACCAGGGCTACATTTGAAAATTAGTAAGTAAAAACGTTAATTTGGACCATGAGATTTTGTTCTTCAGGTCTTAGATAGTCCAAAGAAATAGTACATGATATCCTTCTCCATGGACTAATTCCTTCTGAAAACATGTCCAAAGTATGTAGGATGTAGTCTAGCCATTTTGCTTCTAGGCTAGGGTACATTCTGGTTATACTTCTTTCAGGATAGATTTTTTCGTTCTTTTGGCAGTTCATGGTATATTCAGAATTCTTCACCAACACAATTAAAAGGCATCAATTCTTCTAGAGTCTTCCTTATTCATCGGCCAGCTTTCCCACACATACGAGGCCACTGAAAACACCTTGGCTTGGATCAGTTGCATCTTAGTTTTCAAGGTGATGTCTTTGCTTTTCAACACTTTGGAGGTCTTTTGCACCGATTTGCCTGATGGCAGTGCATCTTTTGATTTCTTAACTGCTGTTTCCATGGGTGTCGATTGTGGATCCAAATAAAATGAAATCCTTGACAACTTCTATCTTTTCTCCGTTAATCATGATGCTGCTCATTGATCCAGTTGTGAGGATTTTTGTTTTCTTTATGTTGAAGTGCAATCTCTACTGAAGGCCGCGGTCTTTGATCTTCATCAGTAAGTGCTTCAAGTCCTCTTATCTTTTAGCAAGCAGGGTTGTGTCATCTGCAAAATGCAGGTTGTTAATGAGTCTTCCTCCAATCCTGATGTCGTGTTCTTTGTATAGTCCAGCTTCTCAGATTATTTGCAGATTAAATAAGTATTGTGAAAGGATACAACCCTGACACACACCTTTCCTGACTTTAAACCACGCAGTATCACCTTTTTCTGTTTGAACGTCTACCTCTTGATCAGGTTCCTCATCAGCATAATGAAGTGTTCTGGGATTCCCACTCTTCGCAATGTTATCCATAATTTGTTATGATCCAAGCAGTCAAAGGCCTTTGCATAGTCAATAAAACACAGGTTTAAACATCTTTCTGGTATTCTCTGCTTTCAGCCAGAATCGATATGACATCAGCTGTGATATCCCTTCTTCCATGTCCTCTTCTGAATCCTGCTTAAATTTCTGGCAGTTCCCTGTCAATGTACTGCTGCAGCTGCTTTTGAATGATTTTTAGCAGAATATTACTTGCATGTGATATTAATGATATTGTTTGACAATTTCCACATTTGGTTGGATCACCTTTCTTAGCAATAGGTGTAAATATGGATCCTTTCCAGTTCATAGGCCAGGTAGCTGTATTCCAAATTTCTTGGGATTAGACAAGTGAGTGATTCCAGTGGTGCATCCATTTGGTGAAACATCTCAGTTGGTATTCCGTCAATTCTTGGAGGCTTTTTTTTCTCACCAATTCCTTCAGTGCAGCATGGACTTCTTCCTTCAGTACCATCGGTTTCTGATCATATGCTACTTCCTGAAATGGTTGAAGGTCGACCAATCCTTTTTGGCATAGTGACTGTGGGTATTACTTTCATCTTCTTTTGATGCTTCCTGCGTCGTTTAATATTATACTCGTAGAAACCTTCAGTATTGCAACTCAAGGGTTGAATTTTTTCTTCAGTTCTTTCAGCTTGAGAAATGCTGAGTGTTCTTCCGTTTTGGTTATCCATCTCCAGATCTTTACACATGTCATTATAATACTTTTTCTTCTCAAGCCACCCTTTGAAATCTTCTGTTCAGCTCTATTACTTCGTCATTTCTTCCTTTCACTTTAGCTACCCGACATTCAAGAGCAAGGTTCAGAGTCTCTTCCGACATCCGTTTGGTCTTTTCTTTCTTTCCTGTCTTTTAAAGGACCTCTTGCTTTCTTCATGTGTGATGTCCTTGATGTCATTCCCCAACTCACGTGGTCGTCAGTCGTTAGTGTGTAACATGTAAAATGTATTCTTGAGGTGGTCTCTAAATACAGGTGAGATATACTGAAGGTTGTACTTTGGCCCTTTTTGACTTATTCTAATTTTCTTCAGTTTCAACTTGAACTCCCATATGAGCAATTGACAGTCTGTTTCACAATCGATCCCTGGCCTTGTTCTGACTGATGATATGAGTTTTCCCATCTTCTCTTTCCACAGATGTAGTCAGTTTGATTCCTGTGTATTCCATCTGGTAAAGTCCACGTGTATAGCTGCCGTTTATGTTGGTGAAAAAAAAATAGTTGGATGAGTCACTGGTCTTGCAAAATTCTTTCATGAGATTTCTGGCATCATTTCTATCAGCAATGCTGTATTTTCCAACTACTTTTCCTTCTTTGTTTCCAACTTTAACATTCTAATGACCAGTAATTATCAATGCATCTTGATTGCATGTTTGATCAATCTCAGGCTGCAGAAGTTGTTTAAAATCTTCAATTTCTTTGTCTTTGGCATTGGTGGTTGGTGCATAAATTTGAATAGTCATATAAACTGGTCTTCCTTGTAAGTGTATGGATATTAGCCTATCAGTGACAACATTGTACTTCAGGCTAGATCTTGAAATGTTCTCTTTGATGATTAATGTAACATCATTCTTTTGACTCTGGTGGAATATCCGTGTTTGTAAGACTGCTCACAGACTGTTTCACCAGAGAGTTTTCTGGTACTGCAATATCTACCACTAATCTCTGTGATCCCTGTGAATTGGCAAAATAAGAATAGTGCTATAGATTTCTTCCAAATACGGAAAACATAAGTATGAAAATGTTCTTGCTATTGATTATGTTCATTACCAATCTGTTCGTATGGGATTTTTGATACTTCACTCGAAAAATGAGTCCAAGGTACTGTGATGTGATTGTTTACTTTGTGTGGCCTTTCTAGCCATGGTCTTATAACATCCACCCTGGTGCTTGGGCAGGACTGTGTGATAGGGTAATTGTGGCTCACCAAGGGGATTGTTTAGTTTTCCCTTCAAAGAGAACCAGTTCCAGAGCAAAGAGGAGGATTCAACTCCCATCAAGGAAGAACAGCCAGGAGCTGAGCATATATTATGGACCTGAGATCCCTGCACTGAGAAGCTCCTAGAAGCAGAGACTGAGATAGAGAGAGGAAGCTGTAACCCTGAAGACGGTAAGATGCCATGGCAGGAGAGACCAAGCAACAGGGACCCGGCTATAGGAGATGATGGCCCAGGGAGAAGGAAAGCTGAGTGCCTTTGGAGAGAGGCCCAAGGCCAGGCAGAGGCACACCTATGAGCACAGGAGGGGAGAGGCTGTCCCAATAGAAGAACTGTATTCTGAGTGTCTTTGAGCCTGAGTTATAACTGTTACTTCCCTAATAAACCCCATAATCATGAATATGGACTGTGAGCTCTGTGTGGCCGTTGCAATGAATTATTGAACCCAGCAGAGAAGTAGGGAGTGCTGTGTGAGGGACAGTTGGTGTCAGAGTTAGTGAAGATGGTGGAGAGAGGATAGTTTTTTCACCAATGCCTTCAATGCAGCTTCGATTTCTTCCTTTTATACCATCAGTTCTTGATCTTATGCTACCTCTTGAAATGGTTGAAAATTATCCAGTTCTACTGCAGTACTATATTAATATCAGACAAATTATACTTCAGAAAAAGGAGTATTATTGGGAATAGGTAGGGACATAACATAATAGAGGTTCACTTCTCCAAAAAGATACAACCATCCTAAATGTGTACATATTTAACAACAGGGCTCCAAAATACAAAAACTAATAAATCTGAAAGGGGACATGGACAAATACGCATTTGTAATTGGTATCAGTACTTTTCTATCAATAATTAATAGAGCCCTGCTAGTCGAAGTCCAAAGCATCTGTATGAACCACTCATGGATGTCTATGTGTCTGTGTATGTATATAGTATAAAGACAAGTAATACAGAAATAAACATAGAGTCCTTGGGAGGTGCAAACGGTTAATGCATTCAGCTGCTAACCAAAATGTTGGAGGTTTGAGTCCACCCAGAGGCACTTCGGAAGAAAGGCTTGGCGGTCTACTTTTGAAAAATTAGCTGTTGAACTGACACACTTGAGTGTCACTACTACTCTGACACACATGGGGGGAGGGGTCACCATGAGTCAGATCAGCTTGATAGCAATTGAATGATTTTTTTATTCATTCTGCCAGTGTTTGTCTTTTAATTGGTATCTTAGGCTGGGTTCTCTAGAGAAGCAAAACCAGTGAGATATATATATGTATGTATTTATATATAAATAGATTTATATCAAGGAAATGGCTCCCAAGGCTATAGAGGCTGGTAAGTCTCAAGTCCATGGGTCAGGCTGGTGGCTTCTCCTGACTCACATAGATGCAGGGACTGCAGAACTCAAGATCTGCAGGTCATACAACAGGTCTGTGGCTCACAGGCTGCAAAGGCTGACAAATCTCAAGATCGGCAGGTAAGCTGGCAGGCCGTGCCTCACAGACTGCGGAGGCTGATGAATCCCAAAATTGGAAGGTAAGCTGAGAGTTCGAGTCCCAAAAATTTGAGATCAGATGACGAGGAGCCAGCTGCAGGATTCAGAGTGAGCAAAAGCTCAAGAGCCTTGCCAGAAAGTCCACCTATATTGGATGCAGTCCACACCCCTGAGGAAACTCCTTTACATCTGATTGGCTACTCACAGCAGATCCCATCATGGAGGTAATCACATTATATCACATCTCATCATGGAAGTGATTGCATCGTTTTACGACTGCTAAACTACATCATAACTGCCAAAGCACTGAGAATCATGGTCCGACAAAGTTGACACACAACTTTAATGATCCCAATTGTGAATTTAATCTATTTATATTTAAAGCGATTAATGATAAGGAAGGACTTATATCTTCTACTTTGTAATAGTAGGTCATATACGTACTTTGTTTCTCATTTTCTTCACTACTGTCCACTTTTGTGTTTGACTGATTTTTTTTTCAAGTGTACAATTTTGATCCTCTCCTTGTTTCCTTTCCTTATATTTTTTAACTTCTTAGTGGTGAGCATGAGGATTACAATTAATATCTTATATTTATAACAATCTTCTTTTAATTAATACAAATTTAGCTTCAACAGTATAGAAAATTCTGCTTTTATTCAGCTCAGTTACCTCCCCTACTTACGTTGCTGGTACAAAAATTGCATCTTTATACATTGTGTGTCCATTAAGAGAGATGTGTAAGTATTTTTATGCATTCGTGCTTTAAATCATATATGAAAAAAAGAGAGGCGTGATATAAAAATATTACTGACTTTGTTTTATCTAAGTAGTTACCTTTACGGAGTCTTTGTTTCTTTTTATGGCTTCCAGTTACTGTCTAGTGTCCTTCCATGCCAGCCAGAATGATTCCCTGTAGCGTTTCTCATAAGGCAGTTCTGCTGCTAACACACTCCCTCAGGTTTTGTGTATCTGGGCATGTCTTAATTTCACCTTCATTTTTGAAAGATAGTTTTGCTAGATATTGACATCTTGGTTCATAGTTTTGTTTCTGTATTTTTTTTCCAGTATCTTAAATACATCATCCCACTATTTTCTCATCTCAATGGTGTCTGATGAAAAATCAACAGTTAAACTTGTTGAGACTCTCTTCTTGTACATTAGGGGTCACTTATCTCTTGCTATTTTCAAGTTTCTGTCTTCGTCTCTTGACATTTTGATTATGTCTCTCTGTGGATATCTATGTATTTATTGTCCTTTGAGTTTATTGAGCTTCTTGGATATCTAGATGACATTTGGGAACCTTCCAGTCATTACGTTTTCAAATATTCTTTCTGTCCTTTCATCTTTCTTTCCTTTCTGGGACTCCTTAATGAGTATATTGGTATGCTTGATGTTGTCCCGCAGGTCCCTTAGGCTCTGTTCATTCTCTTCATTCTTTTTCCTTTATGCTCCTCAGTTAGAACAATTTCAGTTGTGCTTTTTCAAGTTTACATTTTCCTGCTTTCTTGCTCAAATCTGCTGTTGAGCTCCTCTAATGAAAATTTTATTTCAGCTATTCTACTTTTCAGCTCTATAATTTCTATTTGGTTCTTTTGTATAATATTTCTTTATTAATATTTTCTACTTGTTCATGCATTCTTTTGGTTTCCTTTTTTTTTTTGTCTATGGTTTCTTTAGCTCTTTGAGGAAATTTAAGACAATTGGTTTAAAATCTTTGTCTAGTAATCCCAATATCTGTGTTTCCTTAGGGATGCTTTCTGTTCATTCTCTTCTTTCTTTCTTCTTAACAAATGAACCATCCTTTTCTTTTTCCTTTTATGACTTAAAATAGTGTGTTGAAAACTGGATATCTTAAATATTATAATGTAACTCTGGAAATCAGAGTCCCTCCAGTCATTAGGGTTTGCTTTTTTTTTTTTTAATTGTTGAGGACCAGTCATCCATTTGCTTAGTGATGTTTCCAAACTATTTCTGCAAAGATTGTATGTCTTCTCATGTGTGGACACTGAAGTTCTGTTCTGTTATGTCAGCAGTCAGTTCATGACCTGACAGTGATTTCTTTAAATGCTTGTAGCCAAAAAGAAAAAGGAACATTATCCCAGTCTTTGCAGATTGGCTCTGAACTGGGGTGTTCTTTCAGTGCTAAGCAAAAGCGCCTAAAACTCTGCCTTAGCCTTCACTTCCTGCCCCCGTGGAGCCCAAAGATCAGCCAGAGGTGCAAGCCTAAAGCTTTGTCAGGATCTTTATGAGCATGTCTTCATCCTTAGGCAAGAATATTGCACTCCAGATTCCTCAGTATATGTGGTAGCCCTTCAAAGCCCTTAAACCACCAACCATTGTCCTCTCAGCCCCCTTTTTTCCAAGCTTTTGGATGTCTCTGCTGTTTTCTCTGTCCTTCATCCTTTGACCCTGGAGGTAGGACCAATTCTTATACCTTCGTACTGCTCAGTTTCCATCACATCATACATTTTTTCTTATGTGCTGATGAGTCAATTCTGACTCATAGTGACTATAGGATGGAATAGAACTTCTCCAAAGGGTTTCTAAGGCTGTAATCTTTATGGAAGGAAATTGTCATATCTTTCTCCTGTGGAGTAGTTGGTGGATCAAATCAAAAGGTTTAACAGCTGAGTGCTTAACCACTGCACTACTGGGGCTCCTTTTGACATCATGCATCATAATAGATTTTTAACACACCCCTCAGAAACATAGAAGTCCATAAATTGTCAAGGGTACAGAAGATTTAACATGTATAAAAATACCAAATTGATATATGTGTATGTGTGTGTATTATCTAACCACTAAAGAATATACATTCATCTCATGCACATACATAGTGTTTATAAAAATTGACTGTATACTGTGTTATAAAGCAAGTCTCAACAAATTTCAGGAGTCTGCAATAATATAGAGGATACTGTGTAAGTACAGCATAATTAAAAAAAAACATATTAGAAAAAGAAAATACAAAATCTCCATGTGCTTGGATATTTTAAAATACTAGGCATTAAAAAAGACATCATAATGAAAATTAGAATATATTTTGAAGTGAACAATTATGAACATAGTGCATATAAAAATTGGTGCAGTACAGACAATATAATATAGGAAACTTATAGCCTTAAAAATATAATTGGAAAGAACAAATTTTGAAAAATAAGTGAGTTAAACATCCATTCAAAATGTTGGGAAAAAAAACAGAAACAAACATTCATAGGAATTTTTGTTTCTATTAATGATTGGATACATGCAACAGACGATCAACAAAGACTAAAGTTGATTCTTAGAAAATGCTGGTAAAATTGACAAACTTTAGGCAAGATTGATCAAGTGAAAAAGAATGAAGGTATAAATAACGAATATCAGGAATTAGAAAGAAAATGACTACAGATCTTGCAGAACTTAAAGATAATGTGAGAATGTTATGAACCATATTAGCTAATAAATTTGCAAATTTAGGTAAAGTAGGCAAACGTATCATACCATGTAAGTTAATAACAACGATTCAAGAAGAAACAGGAAGCAAAAGTAATTCCACAATTGTTAATAGAATTGAATTAGAGCTCAAACTATTCTCAAAAAGAAAACTTCATGTCAGATGGCTTTTCCTGCAAATTCTGCCAAATATTCAAGAAATACTTCACAAATTCTTCAATATAAAATGAAATATATGCCCAAACTCATTTTATAAAGCTTGTAGAATGAATATTGATACCAAAACCTGACAAGAGCAGCACAAGATGGGAAAATTACAGGCCAATGTCACTGATGAACATAGATGCAAAATATAAAAAGAAATAGGCAAAACAAATCCAGCAATACTCTAAAGAAGAATATAGTATGACCAAGTTGGGTCTATCCCAAGAATTCAAGGTTAGTTTAACATTCAAAAATGAATCAGTATAATTTGCCATATGTACAGGAAAAATAAATGTGGTTATATTAATAGGTGTAATAAAATAAGTATTTGATAACCTCCAGCATCCACTCATGTTTTTTAAAAGAACATCTAGCATGCCATGAGACCAGAAGAACCAGAAGATTCCCGGCTACTGTCACTGAACATTTTGATCAAAGAGTCCACAGCAAAGCCCTGATCAAAAGGGGGAAAATGCAGAACAGAATTTCAAATTCTCATGAACCCTAGACTTTTTGGAGCCATTGAGGGTGAATGAACTCCTGAAACTATTGCCGTGAGATAATCTTTAAACATTACACCAAAAGCATTCCCTTGAATCATCTTAAAACTGAAGTATAAAAAAGAAAACACCATACTGTTGCTGTTGAGTTGATTCTGACTCAGAGACCCTATAGGACAGAATAGCACTGCCCCATAGAGTTTCCAAGGTGCAGGTGGTGGATTCAAACTGCTCTTCTTTTGCCTGGCTACCGTATCACTTAACCACTGTGCCACGAGGGCTCCAGAACATTAGCTACTTAACTAATAAAAATGGTCTACCTTGAGCATATGCTCTTTTAAGAACTGTCTATATGGCATCAGATTGACAACAGCTACTGAAAAGATTAGATAGGAACCTTAAGGAGCAGTGGGTTTATGCTAATGACAGAGGAACTACTCAGAAAAGGAGGGTGAGAATGGTTGCACAACTTGAATGTAACCGATGTCATTAAATTGTACAGGTAGAAACTGTTAAGTTGGTGTATGTTTTGCTGCATATATTCTCAACCACAAAAAACACATTTACAGGTAATAATTAACAAAAAATGTCAAGGACGGCTAAATATTTTGAAAATAAGACAGAGTTGCATGTGAGGGAATGAGTGGGGTGAGCTGTTTTAGATTAATAGTTAGTAAAGGCTTATGGGATCAGGATATTTGAGGAGATAACTGACCTATATCAAAGGAGAGAATAGCTGTATGAAGTTCTGGAGGGAGGATATTGCCAATAAAGGAAAGAGTTGTTTCTGAGGCCCTTAAATAACCAAGTGTTCTGGCATGTTTTGAGGAAGCTCAGGAAATAAGTCATGGCTAGTGTGGAGTGAACCGAGGGAAGACTGTTAGGAAATGAGGTTAGTATGGTGGGCAAGCCCCGCATCATGAAAGACCATGGGAAGGATTTGGGAATTTTTCCTAATTGCCATGAGAAGCCACTGAGGTGATGCTGTTATGTAGACTGTAAGAGGGAAGATCGGTGGCATGGAGTCCAGTTTTAACCAAGAGATGATGGTGGCTGTAAGGTGGAGGTAGTGAGAAGTGGATAGAGTCAGGATTTATTTTAAGGTAGAGCCAAGAGTCCAGAATATGTGTCAATGGATTGGATGCAAGATTTGAATAAAGGAGAGAAATCAAGGATGATTTCTAGGTTTTTGTCCTGAACAACCCAGAGGATAGTGAGAACATTTGCTGAGATAAGGAAGACTGGGAGGTAGATAAGACACTTGGACGAAGAATTTTATTTGAACCACATTAAGTTTGAGATGCCTAGTAGACATTCAAGGGAAGATGTGAGGTCAGCCATTGGTGAAGGAACAACAGGGCAGAGTATGTAAATGAGGGTATCCTAGGGCTCAGGTGGAATTGACTGCCATGAATTGGCTCAGATAACCTAGATAGTGAGAAGTAATGAATGATGTTACTTAAACAGGGCATGGAAATCAATGAAAAAGGTTTGGGAGTGGCAGGGAGGCTAAGGTAGAGAATTTTCTCTCTTCCTAAACCTGATTGGCTGGATTTGAAGACATCATAAGTTCGTGTATGAGAAATATCCAGCAAATTACCAGTTGATTTAATAAATTGATAACAAAGTCCACCTTTCAGCCAAAGATTGAAAAACAAACAAACCAATTGCCATCCAGTGAATTCTGACTCTTAGCAACCCTCTAGGACGGAGTAGAACTACCCCATACGGTTTCTAAGGAGCAGCTGTTGGATTCAAACAGCAGACCTTTTGGTTAGCAGCTGAGCTCTTAACCACTGCACCACCAGGCTCAAACCAAGAATAACACAGATGAGGAACTTACTCCTTAGTTCAATCAAGTATGTAGAAATTCAAATTTGTGATTTTGGAGATTCCCCCTCTTTTTTTTCAAAGTGGGGGGCATTGAGATGGAGGATTTTCCTATGACCACCATCCTAAGGGATTTAATTAACCCATAGTTGAGACATTGTAAACATCTCAAGAAATTATTACCTTTGAGAAACTTGAGGGTGAGTAGGCATATCACCTGGCTCCTCTTAAACTCCTTTTAAAAACCTGACTTGAAGACTCACCTGCCTTTTTGAATAAGTGCCAGCTTGAATAGGCAGGGTTCAGGGAATTGCCAACCAAAGGTATGGTTTCTCCAGAGGCCTCCAAGGGGTGTAAAAGAAGAGTGGAGCCAGACCCCGCGCTTGGGACACACCCTTGGTAGGAAATATTTGAGTGTGTGTGTGGTGAGGGGAGCACTCGGTGTGGGAGAGTGGGGTGGGTGGGTAATAGGGAAATGCCTGTTTTTTTTTTTTTCTGGTTTTAAGAAACAGTTTTTTACTTTTTTTTTTTTTTAATTACAACGAACAGTTCAGTGGAGACATGTTCCTTATCTGCAGGGGCTAGTGGAATTGCTGATAGCTGAGAATGTAGCCTGCTCTCCAAGTGCGAGTTGGCATTTTGGAGAGAAAACTTGATATTTGGAGCACTGACTGGCACTGCGTTTTCTAAATAATTAAGGGTGGTGGGGTGGTGGTGCGAGAAAGAGGATGGTCTATGAACACTGACCCTGGAAAATTAACTCCCGAGTGTGTGGGTTGTGGATAACAGGAAAAGAACATCACCCGCAAATGACAGCAGTGCCTTTATTTATTTATGCTTCTTTTTAGTTCTGAGTTGTTTTTAAGCCACAAATTAATGGGGCCACCATGAGTTTTCAGAGAATGAGTTTTACAAAAATCTAAGTGTTTTAAATATTGCAAGGATTTACTTATATATGCTGTATATGAGAAAAGTCCTTCCAGTTATAGGGAGGAGAAAGAAAGTATATTCAGGAATTAAATTTTCACAGTTCTCTGAATTCTTATATTTCTCTTGTTGTCCATTTTTCTTTTTTTGTCCTTCATCCACCCCTTCCACCTTGACCCACTGTCTTCATCATCTAGTGCTGCCGTAACAGAAATACCATGAGTGGATGGCTTTAACCAAGAGAAATGTAATACCTCACATTAAAGTAGGCTAATAGTCCAAATTCAAGGCATCAGCTCTAGGGGAAAGCTTTCTCTCTCTTTCGGCTCTGGAAGAAGGTCCTTGTCCTTAGCCTTCCCATGGTCAAGGAGCTTCTCAGGTGCAGGGACCCTGGGTCCAGAGGACATGCTCTGCTCCTGGTGCTGCTTTCTTGATAGTCTGAGGCCCCCAACTCTCCGCTTGCTTCCCTTTCCTTTTACCTCTTGTGAGATAAAAGGTGGTGCAGGTCACACCACAGGGAAAGGTGACCTGAGTGAGGGTGGTGTTACAATCCCACCCTAATCCTCTTACAGTAAAATTACAATCACAAAATGAAGGACAACTAGGCAATAGTGGGAATCATGGCCTAACCAAGTTGAAACACACGTTTTTTAGGGTCATAATTTAATCCAAACCAAATCAAACTTGTCACCATCAAGTTGATTCCAACCCATAGAGACCCTAGTTGATATTAACTCATAGAGACCCTATAGCATAGAGTAGAACTACCTCATAGAGTTTCCAAGGTCTAGTTGGTGGATTCGAACTGCTGACCTTTTGGTTAGCAGCTGAGCTCTTAACCACTATGCCACCAGGCCTCCTCTTGATCCACAGTCCACCCTAATTCACCACTGTGTTAGAAAAAGGTTTTGCTATTCTGAAATAAGAACTTTTTACTATACTTTTGTGTTCGTGGTTGCTTTTGGTATGTCTTTAAGCACTGAACAGTTAACTCATACCCATTAAAAACCCATTGCCACTGAGTCTATTCCAACTCATAGCGGCCCTATAGGGCAGAGCAGAACTGTGCCATAGACTTTCCAAGGAGTGCCTGGTGGATTTGAACTGATGACCTTTTGGTTAGCAGCCATAGCTCTTAAACAGTACACCACCAGTGTGGGAGGGGTTTAATTGATAACATGATGTCTGGGCTCCAAGGGAGATGGAATGGATGTGCAGGAGAAGGGCATGCAGAGTCAGCCTGTATAGTCCCCTGAACTCTGTTCAAGATCATAACACACCTCAGTAATCACTTGAATCTAAACATACAACTTTAACAGTTGATATAAATGACTTTACACATGAATTTTGGAACGCAACTATTTCTCAATGGAAGTTTCTTCAACTAAGCTGTTTGTATTCCCTTAATAATTGTGAAAGCTAACATTTATTGTGTTCATTCTGTGTGTAAGGCCTTTTTCTAAGTGCCTTGTGTGTTTTATTTAACCTGCGTAACAACCTTTTGAATAAGACCCATTTTAGAAACGGGAAACTGAGGCAGTGAGAGGTAAAGTAACGTGCCCAGATCAACCAGCTGATAGATTGAGTTAGGATTTAAACCCAGGCAGTTTGTTTCAGAATTTGCTTATGTAATCACTGTACATGACAGCAGTGAGCCCTAGTGGCTGTGTGGCTAAAGAACTTGGCTGCTAACTGAAAGGTCAGTGGTTCGAACCCAACCGCCTCTCTGCAGGAGACAGATGTGGCAGTCTGCTTCAGTGAAGACTTACAGCCTTGGAAACCCTATGTGGCAGTTTTACTCTGTCCTTTGGGGTCACTATGAGTTAGAATCGACTTGATGACAGTGGGTTTTGGCACATAA
This sequence comes from Loxodonta africana, assembly GCF_030014295.1. NCBI lineage: Eukaryota > Metazoa > Chordata > Mammalia > Proboscidea > Elephantidae > Loxodonta > Loxodonta africana. The sequence continues at coordinate 383,641 of NW_026974915.1, read as the reverse complement.
TACTAATGTGCAGTGTATTCTGTATGCCGTGTATATGTTCAGAAACTAATTTTCCGAACATTTATGCCATATATAGATTACCAATCCAGTTGCCGTTGAGGAGATTTTCACTCCTGAGGACCCCGTGAGTTTTCAGAGTAGGACTGCCCTCCATACGGTTTTCAACAGCTGTGACCATTTGGAGGTAGATTGCCAGGCCTTTCTTCCAAGGCAACTCTGAGTGGATTTAAACTGCCAACCTTTCAGTTAGTAGCTGAGCACTTAACTCTTTGTGCTACCTCATACATATATATACTAGGAGGTTTTCCTCCTTATTTGTACTTTAACGTTTTTTAGACTGTTATGAATACATGTTCCTGGCAGTTAACTACATGCTAAAGAACAGAATAGGCACATGTAACCCTCTCTCACCTTCTCCCTCCCCTCTTTCACAGAGATGAAATGAAAAGGAATTAATGAGGACAGATTATTGGATTAGGGCCCATACTCAGGGCTCTAACAGCATGGGGAGTTTCTCCTGTCACTTCAGTTCTTGTTCAGGAATTGGCACCTGCTTTTTGTGAATCACAAAAACCAGTGCTTTATATCAAGCCATTTAGATTTGGGCTATGGAGCAGTGACTTAAAAAAATTAAATTTTATTTTCAGAGATTTTTTCTATTAATTGTTTACATTTATTTTAATTGTATATTCTGAAACCGCTACAAAAAGGCATGAAATAATTGTTTAAATTTTAATTCGTATGGGTCTAAATGTATGTTAAACTACCTATCGTCGCCGTCACAGTCGTTGTTATGTTTGAGCCGATTGTTGTGGCCACTTGTTACCAAGTATGACTTTCTTCTCCAGGGACCGATCTTTCCTGACAACGTGTCCAAAATATGTGAGATGAAGCCTCGTCATTCTTGCTTCTAAGGAATATTCTGGCTGTACTTCTTTCAAGACAGATTTGTTCATTCTTTTGGCAGTCCGTGGTATATTCAATATTCTTTGCAAATACCGTAATTCAGTGCCTTCAATTTTTCTTTAGTCTTCCTTATTCATTGCCCACCTTTCGTGTGCGTATGAGGCGACTGAAAGCACCATGGCTTGAGTCAGGTGCACATTAGTTTTCAAGGTGACATCTGTGCGTTTGAACACTTTAAGAGGCCTCTGGCAGCAGATTTGCCCAATGCAATGTGTCGTTTGATTTCTTGACTGCTGCTTCCATGGGTGTTTATTGTGGATCCAAGTAAAATGAAGCCCTTAGTGATGTCAACATTTTCTCCATTGTCATGATGTTGCTTATTGGTCCTGTTGTTAGGCTGTTGGTCTGTAGTCTTTGATTTTCTTCAGTAAATGCTTTAAGGCCTCTTCACTTTCAACAAGCGAGATTGTATCATCTGCATATCTCAGGTTATTAATGAGTCTTCCTCCAATCCTGACGCCTTATTCTTCTTCAGACAGTCCAGCTTCTCGGATTATTTGCTCAGCATACAGGTCGAATAGGTATGGTGAAAGGATACAATGGAGACGCATACCTTTCTTGACTTTAAACCATGCAGTATTCCTTGTTCTATTTAGATGACTGCCTCTTTTTCTATGTACAGGTTTCTCATGAGAACAATTAAGTGTCCTGGAAATCTCATTCTTTCCCATGTTATCCATAATTTGTTATGAGCTGGAGTAGGTCTCAGAAATAATGTGCCATTTCTTCCAGTTGGTTGTGCACGGCTGCCTACTTCCCTAGGTGGTAGCAGGTAAGGCCTGTCTCAGAAACACTCCCCTCCTCACTAAGCATGATTCTTCACACTGCTCCATCTTCTTTCCCGTGTGTGTCTCCTGCCCTCCTCAGTGGCCGGGGAAACTGATAGTAGTCCACTATGAGATTTATTCTTTTATTATACTTTATTTTATCATTTGTTTTTATAACATAGTTCCGTTAAAATCAAGGGTAATAAAAATGTTTGTGTGATGGAAGTGGATAATCCCACCCATTGTGTCCATCTAAAGTTTCATGAGAAAACTGTGCCCACAACAGAGGGCTCCCACTCCTCTGGCTCACTGTATTTTCTCCTTGTTTATTTGCTCTTCCCTCTTTCCTGATGCATGCATGGGACCACTGAGCTTCAGGACTCCACAATTCTCCTTTTCATACCAGTGTTACTGTAATCTTGGGTTCATGGGCTGCCTTGCCACAGATTTACTCATTCTGTTTCTGTTAATTATTTCATTACTTAAAAATCTCTCATGAATTTTTCCAGAAGTACATTCTATTCCTCAAAAACTTGGAAGCAATGGGAAAGTATGCAATAAATAACAAGAAAACATACGTAATGCATAGAATAAATTATTAACGTTCCGATATGTCTGTTATCTTACTTACATTGGCATGTATGTGTATTAGAGTCTCTGGTTGATGCAAATGGTTAATATCTTGAGCTGCTGACAGAAAGTTGGAGTTCAGGTCCACCCAGAATTGCTGTGAAAGAGAGGTCTGGCAGCCTACTTCCGAAAACCCAAACACTGAAACCCCTATGGAGTACAGTTCTACTCTGGCACACTGGTGTCATCATGAATCAGAACTGACTCAGTGGCAACTGGTTTTATGTGTGTATTAGCACACACATTTATGTATATTAACACAGATATTATATCCTGATATTTTCGTTCATCATTAGTCTTTTCTCATGATAAATTTTTTTTGTTTTTTTTTAATGAGGGCATTAAATTACTTTATAATATTCTGTGTGCATGTAGTATATGTTTTTTAACGATTTGACTATAGTTGCAATAATAAATGTGCATGTTTCTAGTAATCTTCAACCTATACTTACATCTTTTTAACATACATCTCTGCCATTAAATCTCTTTGTTTAATTATTGTTTAACACTCTTTACGCCTAAGAGATGGTCTCAGAAGCAGCCCTGATCAGTTTTTCTCCCTCTTACTCATGAAGCCCCTTAATGTATCCCAAGGTATCAACTACGAAGGATTTTACGTACTTATCGTTTGTTTATTTTTCTTTCAGTCAGTATATTCCATGGGCCAGAAATAGTCTATGTTATGCAGATACAGTGGTGAAAGGTACACACTGTCCCTGTCCTCATGAAGGGGACAACCCAGTGCAGGTGGGAGGAGCACTGGGGAAATGCAGCTGAGAGCAAGGACAGACAACCCTCCAGGAACCACACTGGACTTCAGAGAGGCTTGTTGGCTGCTGTTCACCTGGCAGGCTTCTAGATACCCGAGTACCCTTGGGCTTGGTGCCTGCTCCTCTCTCTATTGACACCCTCCCTCTAGGATGCCTCAGTGAGTTCACTGCTGTCTATTTGTAGCTAAGGACCTGAGGTTTATACCTCGATCCATTCAAACTCCTCCTGGGTCCAGACTCATATATTGAAATGTCAGCCTAACTCTCTGTATTGACCTCTTTATGCATTATAATGATACATTCCTCATATGGCCATCATGAAAAGCAAACATGAAAGGAAAAGCACAGGAGTGCCTGGCACCAGTGTAGGTACTCAATGAACATTAGCTGTTGGTATTATCCTTGACATCCCCGTGTGGGGTGAAGTTTTATTACCTGACATCTCCATGTGAATATCTAACACCTACACCATGTTATCTAGGCTATGAAACAATTCTTTGTTCCAGCCACTATTCTTTTCTTATCCATGAATTTCTCAAGGCTTCGGTGATGGGATTGTGTGTTTTTCCACACAATGGATGTGATTAGGAATGGTTGGCCAGGTCCTACACAATAAATTGCTCCAGCGTTCCTTTGGGTGACCATTGAGACAAGTTTCAGCCAACGAATGTAGCAAAGAATTGGAACCACTCTGAGCTGTTCATGCGAGTACTCTCAATCCAGAATATCTGGTAAATCGACTGTTAGGGATTGAATTGTGTCCCTCCAAAATGTATGTGGAAATCCTAACCCCTGTACCTGTAAATCTGACCTTGTTAGGAAAGAGGGGGCCTGCTTTTATTATGTGAATGAGGTCATACCAATGTAGGGTGGGTCCTAAGCCTAACTCTTCTTAGTTATAAAAGGAGCAGAATACACACAGACACAAACAGGTGAAAAGGAAGACAGACAAAGAAGACAGATGCTTCTAGAAGGCCAGGAACACAAATGATTGCTGGCATCTACTAGAAGCTGAGGTAGACAAGGAAGGACCTCCCACTACAGCCATGCCCTGAATTCGAACGACTACCTGCTAAACTGTGAGAAAATAAATTTCTGTTCTTTAAAGCCATCCAGTTGTGTTATTTTTTGTTATGGAGGGACTAGGTAACTAACACACATACCCGTTCTTATAAGTTCAGCCCAGTGCAGAATAATTTTCTTCCCTCCTTGGTCTAGACCACCCGAACCTGCTCTTTCCCTATCAGTGTCCTTTGCTTTCACCTAAGAGCTATGACAGAGTCAGCTCGATGGTGATGCATTGAAATTTCAATTTATTTTTTATTTATGATTACTATTAATTCCAGTATTTTCTACAGTTTTCAATGGAGACAGTCCTATAATCTATGAATAGCAGTTATACTTTTTCTCTTTTTGTACTAGCTTACACTTCCAGTGTTCAATGTTTAATAAAAGTAATGATAGAAGCACCCTTATTTTATTGTTTATTAATTTTAAAGAGAATGTCCCACACGTCACCATGAACTATCGTGCTAGTTGTAGTTTTCCATGTTCGGGAACTCCTTTTCTGTTCCATATTTGCTCCTAGTCCTTATCTCTCCGTGTGATTGGATTTTATCAACCTGCTTTGCCCCCATCTCTTGAGGTGAGCATATGTCTTCTCTTCTTTCACCTATGCATGTGGTGAATGAAATTACTAAATCTTTAACGTTCACTCAAATTTGTATGCCTACAATAAAACGCCTTGATCATGGCATGTTACGTGGTTTATCCTTTGTTGGATTTCCTTTGCTGGCATCTTACATAGGGTTTTGCATCTCAGTTACTGAGTGTGTTTGTCCTCTAACTCTTCTTCTACCATCCTTCTCTAATTTGTTATCATTTTTAAACTAGCCTTAAGGATCAAGTTAGGGGAGTATCTCATGGTTTTCTAATCTCTGTTGACTATGTACAAGATTAAAATGACTGTTTCTTGCATGTTTGCTGGAACCTGACTGGAAACGATCTAGGTCTGCCGTTTTCTTTGTAGGGAGATCTTGAACTACTGACCCATTTTATTTAGTGGTTAAAGGCATCTTCTGGTGCTAATTTACTTAGAAAAAATTCTGATGCATGTTCTAGGTTGCTCGAATCTCATCTTCAAATATTGATTATCAGGGCTTGTAGCCTCATGGAAGGCAATTCATCAATCCCAGATTTCCCCAAAGTCAGGCTCTGCAACTCTTCCCGGTACCAAATTCCCTCATTTAAGACTTATTTGCAAAGAGACAACAGTATGCTATCTGCGCAGTTGTTTATCCACAACCTTCTTGAGTCCATAATGTGAGGATATAGTCTTCTAATACTTTTTTTGTAATTGTTCTCTTTCTTATTTTTTTTTTTTCCTTTTTTCACTGCCAATACCCCTGCCCCCCGCCAGTCTAGTAGTTTTAAAGTTGTGCGTTTCAGGTTCAAGTCTGTAATCCAACTGAGCTTCTGTGTGTGCTGCATGTGTGCATCAAAAGAACACGCTTCTAGAAGCAGAAAGCAGGCAGTGCGACTGTTGGGTGGTTGGCGGGGGAGGGGGAGGGGAGCTGCTGCTCAGAGAGGGCGCCCGAGGGAGGCAGGAGATGCCGGGCTGCCGGCCGCAAGCCTGCAGGCTCCAAGGAGGCGGAACCCGCGTGCGCCATGAGCCTTTTGAGACAGGCCCAAGCCCACCCAGCCGGGTGCTAACCTCGCATCCGCCAGGCTTGCAGGTTCCACCAGGACTAGGGGAAGCCTAAGGCCAAGGAGGGCAAGGTCTAGGGTCTGGACCTGAGAACTGGTTCTGCCACTTGTGATCGCAGCGCTTATGCTGGAAAGGAGGGCAGGAAGCATACCGCAACGTGTGTCCGGACGATGACCCAGAAGGGGGGAGTTGTGGTCACCCACGGACTCTGGGTCTGCATATGGAGGCCCCCAGGGTGCAATTCCAGGAGCAGAAGGCAAAGCCACAGAGGCCAAAGTGCACCTCGCCGATGCTTCCCAGGGGCATTTCCCCAAATATGGGGAGCAGTCCCTCCTCTGGGCTAGGGACTTTGTTTCCTCCATTGTCATCACTGACTGTGAGCAGACTCTAGTCTATGCAGACTAATGAGGAGTTATCAAAATGAGCTCCAAACTCCGGATTTGAGTTAAGGATCATAAATTAACACAGAGAAATACGACTTTAGCAATAAGTGACTGTTTGAAGCCCAAGTTGCCTTAAAACACGGACTTTCAGTCTTTCAGCTCCTCTGCTAATCTAGTGACTAAGAACAGGATCTCACTGGAGCTCAAAGATGTGGGGCACTGGGAATACTCTGGGTCTGTCTGCTCACGGCTGATTGCCTGATCCCAGTTTTATTATACAGCTTAAATACAGACCAGAAGAGGAGTTTGGGGCTTGACACCTGACATCTTAACACCAGTTCCTGTTTCTTGAGGAAGGAAGAGGTAAAATAAATCAGCATTTACTGTGTCCTTCTCCATCCCCGGAAGTCTTCATGAAGACCCTCTCAGGTAAGGATTGACAGGGAGTGGCTTGGTTTACTATTCGACTTTGTCCTTCAGTCACTTTGTTTATGTCCTGCATGTAAACTATTATGCATTGACAGAAGCATTCTAATTCTTATGCAGAATGACTAGACCTGCTGCAGAATGACTATATTGTGCCTCCCTTGGGCACCCCTGTCTGCGCAGCACCCCCCACCCCCAACTGCCCAACCGCCTCTCTCCTGGCATTCTGCTTCTAGAAGCATGTTCTTTTGATGCAGAGATGCAGCACACACAGAATCCCAGCTGGATTACAGACTTGAACCTGAAGACCTTATGCAGAATGACTATTTATGAACCCCTAAGCTTAGTACTAAAGCAGGTACTTACTCCTCAGAGAAGGCCCTGGGGGAGGTTGACACCTGCATTCCCCAGCGCTCCTGCTGCTCTAGAAGTGCCTGAAATGCCTCTCTGGGAAAGGCCTTCAGATTAGGCTCATGGCCCACGTGGGAATTCAGGCCTATTTTTCTGTTAGAACATCTCATTTCGCTCTGAAAATTTTATTATCCAGTTTATTCACCAGACATGAGTACAGACATCTCATATTTTCAAAATAATCCCATTCTCTAATACTAATTTGCCACCAAGAGTATATTCCAAAGTGTTTCCAATAGGCTAGCAAGTCTTTCCAAAGAGGGGAGTCCTGCACCATGTTGTGCAGTGACAGCAGGGTTGGCATAATATGTTTACCCAGATACCTACCACTTTTTAAAAATTTTTTATTGTGCTTTATTTGAAACTTTACAGAGCAAATTACTTTCTTGTTCAGCCATTTATACACAATTGTTTTGTGACATTGGTGGCAATATTCATGATGTGTCAATATTCTCTTCTATGCTCCGGTTCCCCGTTTCCATCCGCCATGATTCCTGTTCCGTCCTGCCCTCTTTTCTGTGCTTTTGGGCAGGTTTTGTACTTTTGGTCTCATACACACAATTGAACTAAGAAACACTTTCTTCACGTGTGTTATTGTTTGTTTTATAGACCTGTCTAATCTTTGGCTGATCGGCAAACTTCAGAAGGTACTTTCGACTTTGTTGCTTTCCATAACTCCTGAAATTCCAAGTCTACCACCTGAAGAACTTCCTTAGTGTTTCATTTAGAACAAGTCTGGTGGCGATGAATTCTCTTAAGCGTCCTTCACCTGAGAATGTCAATATTTTTCCTTTACTCATGAAAGAAGTAACAGCCTATAGAACACTGGGTTAATGTTTTTTTTCTTTCAGTGTTGAAAAAATGTTGTTTTCACAGCCTTTTGGCCTCCATGGCTTCTGATGATGAATACGGAGTCATTCCAATTGTTTCTCCTGTGTGAAATGAGTTGTTTTCTCTCTAGCTTCTTTGAAGATATTTTCTTGGTCCTTGTTATTCCACAATTGACAGTGAGGCATTTGGGCGTAAAATTATGTGAGTTTAACTTGCTGGAGTTTGCATAGCTTCTTGAATCTGTAAGTTTATGTCTTTCAACAAATTGGGAAAGTGTTCAGCCAGTATTTCTTCAGATACTTTTTTCTACACCACATATTTTCTCTACACCTTATGGAATTCCAATAAATAAATGTTAGATATTTTTGGATTTTTTTGAGGCTCTGTTCATTTTTTTTTCAATATTTGTCCTCTGTTTTCAGATTGGATATTTTCAATTGAACTATTTTCATCTCATTGATCCTTTTGTCTGTCAACAGCATTCTGCTGATCAAGTGAATTTTTTATCTCTATTTTTCCTGTCTAAAATTTTCATTTGTGAATGGTTTCTATGTATTTTTCTATTTTTCTAAGGTGTGCCTGTTACTTCTTTGAGCGTGGTTAAAGTAGCTTTTTAAAGTTTTTGTCTATGATTCCAAGACTATGTCTTACTTCAATCTTACAGAAAATGTTGATGTTGTTTGTTTTAGCAATCACTTGACCCAGTTATGTTCAGGCTGCAGGTTCTTTCCCAACTTCTGGATGCTGTGGCTCAGATGTCAGTTCAGATTTTGAAGACTTTGCAATGATATTTGGATGTAATCTATGGGAGTGTCACTCAGTCTGGGACCTTGTTGGTGTTCTAACCCATAATGCAGTTCTCAAAGGATTGATCTACTTCTTGGGGTCAGAGCAAAGCATATGCAACTATGGGAGTGGAGGGGGGTATGAAAAACAACTTTATGGTATCCCTCTCTTGAGCCGCCTGGTCTCTGTCTCTCTGAGGCTCTCTGATGTCTGAGCAGCTACCTTCCTGTTCCACTGGCAAGAATGTTGGGGCTTTAATCTCTTCATTCTGCCGTGCAATTAAGTGACTGGGTCTGCCTATGAGGCCAAATAACGGTAAGATGGAGAAAATGTAACAGAGATTCCTCTATATTATTTGGTCCTTATATACTTAGGTCAGAGAGAAGGCACACTGTTTCTGGTGATACTTCCAAACAGGTATGGAGAAAAAGGCATTAACAGGTCGATAGCTGCATACTAGGTGTTACGGATTAAACTCTGTCTTCCCAAAATGTATATATCAGCTTGAATAGGCCATGCTTCCCAGTATTGTGCGATTATCCACCATTTTGTCAGCTGGTGTGATTTTCCAATGTATTGTAAATCCTACCTCTATGATGTTAATGAGCGAAGATTTGAAGCAGTTATGTTAAGGAGGCAGGGCTCAATCTACAAGATTAAGTTGTGTTTTAAGTCAGTCTCTTTTGAGATATAAAAGAGAAAAGAGCAGAGAGACAGGGGGACCTCAGTACCACCAAGAAAGAAGTGTCAGGAGCAGTGCATACTTTGGACCTAGGGTCCCTGTGCTGAGAACCTTCTTGTCCAGGGGAAGATTGGTGACAACGACCTTCCCCTAGGAGTGACAGAGAGAAAAAGTCTTCCCCTGGAATTGGCACCCTGAATTTGGACTTATAGAGCCTCCTGGACTGTGAGGGAATAATTTTCTTTGTTAAAGTCATCCATTTGTGGTATTTCTGTTACAGGAGCACTAGATATCTAAGACACTAGGTACCAGGAGATGTCCATTTCCCAGCTCTTTCACTCCCAGGGCCACTATGACTAAGTAGCCATTGCCATAAATCCATGTGAGCAGACTATTCTGATTACTGCTTTGACTCTACTGTCTGTTATGGTAACCACACACACCTTGTCTTTGTTGATTGAGTGCCACCACTTGGCTGCTACCACCACGGGGTCCAGTCAACTGCATTGTAGTTAGGTGTCTTAATTCAGTTAGGGCAGTTCTCACTGTGGACTCTTACTTACATAAAATAGCAACCACAGAAGTCTTCAATAATGCTGGGGCTTGCTTCCCAAATTTGTACCTCACCGCTATGGTACAAAGAGAGCCCTCTGGGCACTCCGTGTGTGGATCTGTGGGTCCAGCCTAATAAATCCATTCTAACCTGCCAGTTTCCCTCAGCCTTTGGTTACCTTCTCCTACAGTATACAATGGCAGATCTGCCATTTCCACTTGATTTATTGTAGGCCACCACTTAATCCATGCTTCAGTAAACCAACCAAATAAACTATGAGATCCTTTTCTAACCTCTGAAGCTGAAACACTGAATGAAGAATCTATGCTTCCTGGGTCTATATCAATAAACTCAGACTAATCCACCTTTATGTCGCTTGCACCATTATCCCACACCCATAATAGCCATTCCCACACATATTCACCAGGTTTCTGTATGTATGTATGTATGTATTAGAAAAATCAAGCAGTTCTTTTGGAGTTTAGCATACTTTCTCCTGGGTCACACTTCATAGTTCACCTTTTGGGGCTTGTTGGGACTGAAGTCTAGGTATAGGTCTAGAAGCAAAAATGGGCAGTGGCAGTGGGATGTTCAGCCGTGTCTTATAAGACATCTGCCTAAGGTGATGCCCCAGGCAATGCCCCAGATACCACCCCAGGAGATTATTCAAACAAGACACTTCAGGCACAGCTGAGGGTAATCTCATTAGATGGAGGTGGAAGGGATAATTGTTTTACTGGGAAGGGTGCCTTAGCAGGCAAAGTTAGAGAATCTCTTCAGATGGGAGTAAGAGGTCTGGTTCTGTTAGGAAGAGTGATTCAACAGAAATTGGAGGTTCATTGTCCCCCACTTCCTGACTGTCTGCCCATATGTCCTCATCCCGAGTTTCAGGATCCCATTTCTTCCCAATCAGTACCCTCACTCTAACTTCAGACACCATTTGAGGCTGGATATTCAATTGGCGCTTTAATTCAGTCACTCTTATGATAAGAATCTGAGTTTATTTTTGGCAGCATTAGCCTTGTTACTATAAGAAATATGGTTTTCTTTCTGGGCACAAGTGGCAGCTTTCAGATCTTGTATGTGGTGCTTCAGCTTTGAGCCCATTTCTTTCATTCACCAGTGTGACTAGCAAAAGCAGGACTAACCAAGCAGCTTCCTTATTATTCTTATTCTGACAAAATTATAGAAAAGTATCAAATATGTAATCAGGCAGAGCCTTGTCTCTCACAAATATTTGATCCAGTGGTAGTAGTATTTTGCGTATTTCTATTGTCACCTCCCACCATGGATTAGCAATAGCCTGTTTACTACTGGAGACAGTCATCAGTGCCTTTAAGACTAGCCAGACTTGAGAATCAATTCAGAAAACTCATCCTTAAGATTTGGTTCCTCTAGAACCACAGTAGGTACCAAATGTCTTAGCCTGGGATCTCTAGAGATGCAAAACTAGTGAAGAGAATATATATATATATATATGGAAACCCTAGTCGCATAATGGTTAATAGCTATAGCTGCTAACCAAAAGGTTAGCAGTTCGAATCCACCAGGCGCTCCTTGGGAACTCTGTGGGGCAGTTCTACTTTGTCCTGTAGGGTCACTATGAGTTGGAAACGACTCGATGGCAATGGGTATATATATATACACACACACACATACACACATACATATATATATGCATACATATGTTAGTTGTGGATGTTAGATGCCATCGATCCTGTGTAAAACAGAATGAAACACCGCCTGATCCTGAACCATCCTCACAATCATTGCTATGTTTGAGCCCATTCTTGCAGCCAGTGTGTCAGTTCATGTTGTTGAGCGCCTTCCTCTTTTTTTCTGACCCTCAGCTTTTCCAAGCATGATGAGCCTCTCCTGGGACAGGTCCCTCCTGAAAATATGTCCAAGGCACGTGAAACGAAGTCTCGCCATCCTTGCTTCTAAGGTGCATTCTTGGTGTACTTCTTCCAAGATGGTTTTGTTTATTCTTCTGGCAGTCCATGGTACATTCAGTATTCTTTGCCAACACCATATTTTAAATGAATCAGTTCTTCGGTTTTCCGTATTCATTGTCTAACTTGCTCAAGCATGTGAGGTGATAGAAAATATCATGGCTTTGCTCAGGCACACCTTAGTCCTCAAAGTGACATCTTTCTTTCTCAACACTTTAAGGAGGTCTTTTGCAACAGATTTGCCCAATGCAATACATTGTTTGAATTCTTGACTGCTGCTTCTGTGGGCATTGATTATGGATTCAAGTTAAATGAAATGCTTGATGACTTCAGTATTTTCTCTGTTTATCATGGTGTTGCTTACTGGTCCAGTTGTGAGAATTTTTGTTTTCTTTATGTTGAGGTGTAATCCATACTGAAGGCTGTAGTGGTTGCTCTTCATCAGTAACTGCTTCAAGTCCTCTTTACTTTCAGCAAGCAAGGTCGTATCAGCTGCATATCATAGGTTGTTAGTGAATCTTTCTCCAAAACTGATGCCATGTTCTTGTTCTTCGAAACCAGCTTCTCAGAATGTTTGCTCAGCATACAGATTGAGTAAGTATGGTGAAAGGATACCACCATGACACATAACTTTCTGATTTTAAACCACACAGTATCCCCTTGCCCTACTCAAATGACTGCCTCTTGGTCTACGTAGATATTCCGCATGAATACAGTTAAGTGTTCTGGAATTCCCATTCTTTGCTAAGCTATCCATAATTTGTCATGAGCCACACAGTTGAGTGTCCTTGTATAGGAAACAAAAACAGGTAAACATCTTACTGATATACTCTACTTTCAGCCAAGATCCATCAGACATCAGAAATGATATCCCACATTCCATGTCTTCCTCTGAATCCAGCTTGAATTTTTGGTAGTTGCCTGTCTGTGTACTGCTGCAACTGTTTTTAAATTATATTCAGCAAAATTTTTCTTGCGTGGGATGTTAATGACATTACATTGCTCGATAATTTCCACATTGCGTTGGACCACCTCTCTTTGAAATGGGTACACATATAGATCTCTTTCAGTCATTTGGTCAGGTGGCTGTCTTCCAAATATATTGGAATAGTCAAGTGAGTGCCTCCAGCACTGCGTCCCTGTGTTGAAACATCTCATTTGGTACTCCATCAGTTCCTGGAGCCGTGTTTTTTGCCAATGCCTTCAGTGCAGCTTGGAGTTCTTCCTTCAGTACCATCAGCTCTTGATCCAATGCTACCTCCTGAAATGGTTGAATGTCGACCAATTCTTTTTGGTGTATTGAGTCTGTGTATTCCTTCCGTCTTCTTTTGATGTTTCCTGTGTTGTTCGATATTTTGCCCATAGAATCCTTCCTTCAGTATTGCACCTAGAGGCTTGAATATTTCCTTCAGTTCTTTCAGCTTGAGAAATGCCAGGTGTTTTCTTCCCTTTTGGTTTTCTAACTCCAGATCTGTTCACATTATTATTATCATACTTTGTCTTCTCCAGCTTCCCTTTCAGGTATTCTGTTGAGCTCTTTTACTTTATTTTTCCTTCCATTCTCTTTAGGTACTGTACATTCAAGAGCAAGATTCAGAGTCTCTTGTGACATCCTCTTTGGTCTTTGCTTTCTTTCCTGTCTTTCTAATGACTTTTTGTTTTTTTCATATATGATGTCCTTGTTATCATCCCACAACTAATCTGGTCTTCGATCATTAGTGTGCAGTGCATCAAATCTATTCTTGAGATGGTCTCTAAATTCAGGTTTGATATACTCAAGGGCATACTTTGACTCATGGACTTGTTTTAATTTTCTTCAGCTTCTACTTGAACGTGAATATGAGCAACTGATCATCTGTTCTGCAGTCAGCCCCTGGCCTGATTCTGACTCATGGTATTGACCTTCTCCATCATCACCTTCCACAAATTTGATTCCTATCTATTCTGCCTGGAATGGTTCACGAGTATAGTCACCATTTATGTTCCTGACGAAAGGTATGTGCAATGAATAAGTCATTGGTCTTGCCAAATTCTATCAGGTAAGCTTCATTGTCATTTCTATCATCAATACCTTATTTTCCAACTGCTGATTTGTCTGCTTTGTTTTCAACTTCGCATTCTAATTACGTAATTATCAGTACATCTTGATTGATGAATGCATCACGTTTGATCAGTTTCAAACTGCGGAACTTGGTAAAAACCTTCAACTTCTTCATCTTTCACATTCATAATGTGTGTGTAAATTTGAATAATAGTCTTATTAACTGGTCTTCCTGGTAGGCCTGTGAATATTATCCTATTGTTCGTAGTGTTCTACTTCAGAAAAGATCTTGAAATGTTCTTTTTATCGATGAATATGATGCCGTTCTCTTCAGTATCTCAATCCTGGCATAGTAGAACATATCATTGTCTAGTTTAAAAGGTCCAAAACCAAGTTATTTCAGCTCACTAATGCCTTGGATTACTGACCTTTATGCATTCCATTTCATTTTTGATGACTTCCAATTTCCCTAGATTCATACTTCCTTCATTCCACGTTCTGATTATTAAAGGATATTTGCATCAGTTTCTTCTCATTATGAGTTGTGCCCCATCAGGAAACGTCATTAAAGTGGGATCTACTTTGAGGAGGTAGCTCTTCCCCACTTGTATTTTGAGTGCCTTCCAACCTAAGGGGTTATCCTCTGTCATTCCATCAGACAGTGTTCCAGTACTATTTGTAAGATTTCACTGGCCAGTTGTTTTTAGAAATAGGTCACTAGGTCCTTTTTCCTAGTCTGTCTAAATCCAGAGCTCCACTCAAACCAGTCTACCATCAGTGAACCTGGTGGTATTTGAAATACCGGTGGCATAGCTTCTAACATCACAGCAACATGCAAGCCACCACACTACAACAAACTGACAGAAGAGTGGTGGGAGTTAAAAATGAGAAGAACCAAAAAGAGTGCTTCTTCCATGTCTGCTGATTTAGAGGATCCATGAAAAATTGTCAAGTGAAGAGTGATTCAGAGAAAAACATGGGTAGAATGTGACCTAATTTCCATAAAAACAAACAAATGAATGTACTTACACGTGTCCCGGCAAAAAGAAGTGTGTAAAAGGGTACATATGTATCTTTGGACACTGGACACTTTGGGGGAGCAGGTACAATATACTTATGTGGGGATGGCTCTTATTATCACTTCTGTATACAAATCTCTGTTGTTAAATGTGTTATAAGAATGTAAAACCTTTTAAAGTTTAATAACATCATACGTGTGTGTGTGTATTTGAAACATTTTTTTTTTACTATTTTATATATGTGTTTTTTAGTTATCTAGTGTGGCTATAGCAGAGATAGCACAAGTGGATGGCTTTAACAAACAGAAACTTATTCTCTCACAGTTTAAGAAGCAACAAGTTTGAAGTCAGGGCGCCAGCTCTAAGAGAAAGCTTTCTCTCTTTGTGGCTCTGGGGGAAAGTCCTTGTCATCCATCTTCCCCTGGCCTAGGAAATTCTCAGCGCCTGGACGCTGGGTCAAAAGGACATGCTCCACTCCAGGCACTTCTTCCTTGGTGGTATGAGGTCCCTCTCATTTCTGCTCACTTTTCTCTTTGTATCTCAAAAGAGACTGACTCAAGACTCACCCTAATCCTGCAGATTGTGTCCTCCCTCATTAACCTAACTGCCTCTAATCCTGCCTCATTAACATCACAGAGGTTAGAATTTACAACACATAAGTAATCACATCAGATCACAAAATGCAGGACAACCACACAATACTGGGAATCATGGCCTGGCCAGGTTGACACACATTTTGGGGGACACTATTCAATCCATAACAATAGAGAAAACACTGTCTTCAATGCCAGATTCAGAGACTTTTATCCATCTATGAAGGGCAAACACAGAAATTGAACAAAATTCAGACCAGCGAATTATTGCTTGCTCTTGTAACTAATGACTTCTTCTGGTCTCTATGCCTCGAAATGGCCAAAAAGAATTCTGAGGATTAATTCAGTTATTGCTAAAACATCTACTGAATTTGCATGTCTACAGGTAAGGAAGAATGCTTGACACCGTGTGTGATTCATTAAGTAACACAGGGACCCTTAGACTATTGTTCTCCTTCTCTGATATGCCACTATCACCTTCTCCCCTTGTTGCTCTCCTGAAAAACCCACACTTGTATATTCTAGGCTTTTTTTCAGGATTGAATTTGCAGGAAGTTAAAGATATATCTTTGAAAGATAAAGAAGACTTTGGCCACGTTGTCTTTAGACAGTCGAACTTCCCAGCCAACCTCTGTGCAGGATGGGAATTCACAATCCCTCCTACTCAGTACCTCTGAGCAGGACGGGATTTCTGTTTCATTATCAGGCGACTGTGGAATTCACCCCTCTTCAGAAAACTTACTTTCCTTTGCCTCAAACTGTCCCTCTCAGGATCTGTCACGGTCACTCTGAGAAATTCACATGGGCAGCCTGTATGGAAGTGCCCATCCTAGAGGCCCTGCCCTCCCTTCCTTGCTCCACAGGGCTTCCTCTGACACTTGGGGTCGCATCTCCCAGGGAGTACACACCTCTGGCACTTCCAGGGATTCCCAGGCCCTGGGATACTGTGGATGGGACTTGGAACTCAATCTGTTTCTTCCCATCCTCACCTTTGGTTATCTGTGTTCTGTCTTCACCAGATTTAGGAGGCCTTGTCTTCTCTTTGCTCGTTTCATCTCAGTCAGGCTTTTCTATTCCAACTCTCTGATCTCAGAACAGATCAGGTTAGACCACAGAAAAGAGAAAGACCAAGCAAACATCACTGATCTGTGCAGAAGCTGCTGAGAAGGGATTCGATTCTCATTGGTTTAGGGTTTTATGCCCACTGCTCACCGGCAGGCAGGTTCCCCCCAGAGTCTGGCTTCTGTCTGGTACCTTGTACTACAAAGAACTCAGTGACCAGACCACCTTCACAATCACACCTCCCTTAGAGCTATCTTTGCAGAGGCTCTTTGTCAGACTTCCATATCCCACTGAAATCCTATTTCTCTTTCCTTACAAACATTATGCTCATTCTCAGGGCCCTGAGACCTCATCTGCAGATGAGTCTTGTCCTCTTCTCTCCTTGGCGGGGGAAGCTTTTGAGTGGACCTCATGTCTTCGGACAGCTATCCTGGGGCTTCTTCCACCCTGGTGCCGTAGGGCTGCATCTCTCTTTGTACTAGAAGGGGTGTGGAAGGGGCACAAGGCTAAAAGAGGATGGATTTTCCAGGTGAGGTGGGTTTAAGAAGCTTGAATGAACTTCTTCCCTGAAGAGTGCATATTTTGCAGTCCAGACATCCTGCTTCTCTCAGTCTAAGGGTCCTAGCACGTCTTCAGGTGCTTTCTCCTTTGACCCTGAGGCCATGCCTGCACCCTCTGCAGCCAGGTCTCCCACATGTGTAGCAGCACCAGTAGGTGTGGTAGCCTGTTCAGCCCCTGTCTCCTCCTCCAGATGCTCCTGGAGGTGCCTGGCTCTTCTTGCCAGGACTCCAGGATGCTGACCAGGGACTCAGTGTTGGTTAAAGGATGTCGGCCAGTGACCACGTGTCCTCATTTCCTTTGAAGGCTTAGGCTAGTTGCCTGGGCAGAAGACAGCCAAGGTCAGTCTGAGCCTAGACACCTAGTGACCGACCTGTGACACTGCAGCGAGTGATAGATGTTAATTTCCATACTCAGGTATCCGCAGGTGGTGGATTCAGAGTGGTCGGAGGAGAAGTGTAACTAGAGATAACACACTCATGAGGGCACGGGCCAAAGGTCAGGGAAAATAGCTGAGGTCGTGGAGCTCTAGCGGAGCCAGTCTAGGGCACAGGCCTCCCTCCTGTATGTGGCAAAGAGGCGATCCATGTGCCGCCTTCTGCAGACTCTGGACTGCTGGGGCCCTGGTTGTCCAGAATTCGGCCTTGTCTTTGGAGAAGTGACGCGCATGCAGTGTGCCACCGGGGGCTGTGGCCCAGCAGAAGCAAAATCTTGACAATGGGGGCTTCAGTTGACTTTGCCTGTGCTCTCCTTTGGCTGAGTGACATCGTGTGTTTCCTAGCAGGTGAAGGCATTCGTGGAGAGAGGCGATTTCCATGCGTGCAGCAAAGTGTGTGCTGAGATGATGAGTCGCTGGAGACCGGGGTGGACTCTTCAGACCCAGGATAGGCCTCTGGCAGGTATGTGTCAATGTTTTCTGCCCATGGCACTCACCCGGGTATTTGCATAGAATGTCGTCAGCGGAATTAGTAGTCTCCGGAGAGGCTGCCACATGTCAACAAGCTTCACCTGGCCAGAGTACACCCGTGATGTACCTCCCCAATCAGTCACCTTCCCCCTTTGCTCTTTCGTCTCTAGGCACTCTATCAGGCACTCCAAGCTGTGAAGTGACTCAGGGAGAGAAGGAAGAGATTTCAGAGAATGAACACATACAGAGAGAGAGGCAAGAGATGCTGAGTGAGGATGTCTTGCGTACTGATATCCTGAGGAAAGTGGGAAAATTGGACCCTGGCCTGCTCTGCCAATGCCGTGAAGCAGTCCGCACCAGGGGCTCCCTTGTGCCTGCGTAGCCTTTCCCAGGGTGTGCTCAAATCCTGTGGCCACTAGGTGTCCTAGGTCACAATGGAGGACCCTGTGTCATTTGCCTGGTGGACTGGATCTCTGCCATTGGCTGAGTCTTGTCACCAGGCCCATCATAAGCTCTGCCCACTCTTCCGGTGGGGAGACTCTCTCCATGGTGATGGCAAAGAAACCTTAGTCGCGCCCACCTGGCCTTGACTTCACCTACCTGGCCTGCTGACCCTCACTCAGACCTCTGTGTCGATCAAAATGAATGTTCACCAGTTGCCCGGTGTCAGCATCTGGTATAAAGGATTCGGGACCTTGCCTGAGGCAGAAGGCAGCCTAGGTCTGCGGGTACCTGGAAGTCTAGTGACTTGTGACGCTGCTGCCAGTGAGAAATGGTGACTCCCATACTCACATATCCCCTGGTGGCAGAATGATAGTGATGGGTGGAGAAACATGGTTCCGGAGCACACGTTCAGTCGGGCACCGGCCAAATGCCACGGCCAGGAGTGGACGTTGTGGAGCTGCATGGCGAGCCAGTGAAGGGCCCAAGGATTTCTCCAATGAGGCAAAATGCAGATCAAGCCAAGGAACATAAAGATAAAGCAGCTGAAGAAATTAAAAAGGTTACTCAAGAACATAGTTAAAAATTTAATAAGCTGCAAGAAACCATAGAGAGACTGCAATCAGAGATTCAGAAGATTAACAATAAAATTACAGAGTTAGAAAACTCAATAGAAAGTAAGAAGAGCACAACTGAGGAATTGGAAGGCAGAATTACTGAGATTGAAGGTGAAACTCTTGGGACTAATATATTTGAAGAGAAAGCAGATAAAAGAAATTTAAATGAAGAAATCCAAAGAATCATATGGGACTTTATCAAGAGAAATAACTATGAGTGATTTCAGTACCAGAACAGGGAGGGCTAACAGAAAATACAAAGGGAACTGTTGAAGATTTGTTGGCAGAAAACTTCCATGATATCATGAAAGATGCTCATCGAATTCCACATAAGGTAGATCTCAAAAGAAAGTGACCGAGACACATAATAATCAAACTTGCCAAAATCAAATATAAAGAGAATTTTAAGAGAGGCTAGGGATAAAGGAAGTCACCAATAAAGGAGAGTAAATAATAAAAAACTTGGACTACTCAGCAGAAATCATGCAGGCAAGAAGGCAAAGGGATGACTTACACAAAATATTGAAGGAAAAAAATTGCCAGCCAGGAATCAAACCATAACCCTGGCCCTCTGGCCTTCGGGCCCTCTGGCCTTAGCCCTCTAACTCTAGCCCCTAAGCCCTGAGCCCCAAAGCCCCTAAGACCCTAAGCCCTTAGGTCCTAACCCCCAAGGCCCTAAACCCTAACCCTAACCCAAACCCTAACCCCTATAGCCTAAACTCTACAACCTAAACACCTACACCCCAAAACACTACACATCAAAACCCTACACACTAAACCCTATACTCTAAGCCTCAAACCCTAAACCCAAACCTCAAATTCCAAACCCTAAACCTAACCGTAAACCCTAAACCCTAACACCTAACCCTAACCCCTAACCACCCTAACCCTAATGACCCTAACCCTAACCCTCGAACCCTAACCCTCTAACGCTAACATGAAACCCTAATCCGAAACCCTAACCCTCTAACTCTAACCTCTAACCCTCTAACCCTAGCCCTAATCCTAACCCCAACCTCCAAACCTAACCCCAAACCCTAAACCTCAAATCCCTAGCCCTAAACCTAAGAATGAGCCTAAGCCTAACCCTATCACTTAACTCTAAACCCTAAACCATAACACTTAAAACCCTAACACGCAAAACCCTAACACCCTTAGCCCTAACACATTTAACCCTAACACCCTAAACGCCACAACCCTAAACACTAACACCCTTAACCCCAACCCCTAACCCCTAAACCCTAAACTTAAACACTAAACCGTCTAACCCTCTAACCCTAATACCCTAAACCCTAACCCCAGCCCCCAGCCTTAACGCTCACTCTAAGCCTTAAACCTTAAGCCCTAAACCCTAGGCTCTAAGCCCTAAGCCCTAAACTCTAAATCCTAAAACCCTAAACTCTAAGCCCTAAGCCTAACCCTCTAATCCTAAACCCTAAAACCTTACCCCAAACCCATCCCAAACCCCTAAACCTGAACCCCTAAGCCCTAGCCCTAACCCCTAACCCTAATCCTCTAACCCTAACTCTCTAACCCTAACCACAACACCAACCCCAACCTCTGAACCCTGAAACCCTAACCCCCTAACCCCAAGCTTCTGAACCCTAAGCCTAAACCCTCTAACCCTAAACCCTAACCTTCACCCCCTCACACCCTCACCTTCTCACTCCCTCACTCTATAATCTTCTCAACTTCTAACCCCCTCACCTTCTAACCCCTCACCCTCTAACTCCCTCAATCTCTAACCCCCAACCCTCTAGACCCCAACCCTCTAACACCGACCCTCTAACCCCAAACCACATATCCCAAACAAACCCAACACCAACCCCAATCCTAAACCTAAACCCTAACCCCTAAAACGTAACCCAAACCCTAACGACTAAACCCCAAAACCCTAAACCCCAAACTGCAACCCCTAACACCTAACCTGTAACTCCAAACTCTAACCTCAAACCCTAAACCTAACCCTAACACCTAACCCCAACCAAAAAACCCTAACCCTAAACTCTAACCCCAAACCCTAACGACCCTAACTCTAACAACCCTAACCCTAACATCCCTAACCCCAAACCCTAACCCTTTTTGTTAGCAGCTGTAGCACTTAACCACTAGCCACCAGGGTTTCCATGAGCAGTCACAGGAATAGACATATGCACACCCGTGTTCACTGCAACATTATTCACAGTAGCAAAAAGATGGAAACAACCTAAGTGCTCGTCCACAGAGGAATGGATAAACAAACTACGGTACGTACACACAGTGGAACACTACACGACAATAAAGACCAATGATGAATCTCCGAAACATCTCACACCATGGATGAATCTGGGGCGCATCACACTAAGCCAATCACAAAACGACATATACAGTAAGAGACCACTATCATAAAAACTCCTGAAAACATTTATGCACAGAAACAATCCTTGATGTTCACCAGGGAGACGAAGAGCGGGTAGAGAAAAGCCAACTAAACAATAACCAAAAAAACCAAACCCACTGCTGTCGAGTCAATTCCAGCTCATAGTGACCCTACAGGACAGATTAGAACTGCCCCATAGAGTTTCCAAGGAGTGCCTGGTGGATTCGAACTGCAGACCTTTGGTTAGCACCGGTGGCTCTTAACCACTACGCCATCAGGGTTTCCAACCAAACAACAGATCGGTGGTAACTCTGGCAAAGGAAAGACGGTACACAAGACTGGGGAATCAACCTCAGCCTCACTCTAACCCTAACCCTAAACCAATTGTGCCCGAGCCTAGTAACCCCAGCCCTAACCCCAACCCCCAACCACCTAAAACCTATACCCCTAAACCTAACTCCCAAACCTCTAACCCCCCAACCTGAACCCCTAACACCAAACCCTAACCCCTAACCCTAATCCTCTAACCCTTCTGCATCTCTGGGCCTCTCGACTCTCCGTCTATTTTCTTCCTCCAAATCCTACTAACACTCAGTGGAATTTTGAAGTTTCAGCTGTGCTTTGCTTCTTGTTGTCTCCACCGGTCCCATCAAGGCACTGCATCATTTGCTCTGCTTCACTATTCAGTTCCAAAACCATGGCTTAGAATCGCCTGACACTGAACTTCAGCGATTCGGTGCAAGGCCGCGAGAGGGCGCGCGCACCGCCGGTTCTGTTCTGCCCACCAGACCCTCTGAGCATGGGAACCTCCTGGACCTAAGCCGGGACTGACCTGGGTACTGCTCCAGTGGCGATAGCAGAAGCTTTACTTCCCGAGGGACCCAAGGCCCCAGGGCGCTCTCTCAATACTCCCATTAATGCTATGATTATCCTAACCCACTCCTTCTGCGCGCCCTAGTGGGTCCTCTACCAGGCCCAGCCTTCATGACCCGCACCCCCCCGCCGTGGTCACGTAGAGGAACCTGCAGGGCTGCATCCTCCCCGCCCAAGCTCTGCCCCTCCATACCCTGATGCCCTGCAGGCCTCTACTAGGTCCCCGCCCAGGGGAGAGTTGTCGCCCCGCACGGGTGGGGGGACACGAGGGAACATTCGGAAACCACCCCCAGGCACGAAGCCGATTGCCCGATTGCCGGTATTGAGACCATGTGAGCAGGGCTGCCCCGCCAACTGGAGCCTGCAGGACATCACTCACGTTTGTCAGCTTCTCACCGCCCTCTGGGCTTGGGGTCCCAGAGCAGCCAATCCCCCGGGGGGGGGGCGGTCCGTCCGCAGGTGCTGGAAGATCGGGTTGGTGCCCATGGCCGGAGCACTTAAAACCCTTAGAAACCCTCATAAACCGTCAGCTCCAGACCTTCAAATGTCAGCCTGAGAGACACCTAATCTCCAACCTAAAAAAAAAAACAAAACACACCCGTTGCCATCCAGTCAATTCTGACTCATAGCGACCCTATAGGACAGAGTAGAACTGCCCCACAGTTTCCAAGGAGCACCTGGTGGATTCAAACTGCCAACCTTTTGACTAGCAGCCTTAGCACGTAACCACTATGCCACCAGGGTAACCCACTAAACCTACTGCCACCAGGGTAGAGGCTCCAAATCCCGCCAGTGTGAGGAACCCTCAAATCCCCTCAGCACCAGAGACCGCGTCCACAGCGACCGGTACACAGCGCTGCACAAACGTTTAAGTTAACAAATGACCTGGTTGCTCAGGACCCCTTCCTGCTACCCCCACCCCCGCCACCCAGAGGGGGAGCGGGACCCGGCATCCACACTGTTAACACACACTGAATCACTGCTTCCACAAGGAGTAGGGTCCCCGCGCTGCTCCACAGATTCCCAGGACCCCTTCCTTTCCCGGTGGGGCCGCGCCGACGCCCCAGCCCCGAGAGTAGACCGGCCGGGCGCGGGCGCGGGGTGCCTCAGCCTCCCAGGCACAGCGCCCAAGACAGTAAGGGGCAGCAGGGCCTTGGGCGGGGGATCCCTCTGTCCCCTGTCCGTGGCACCCTACGGAGTCTGGTGGGGGTGGGAGGAGGAATGGGGGCGAGTGCCCCGCCCTCAGTCTGGAATCTCACCCGCCCGGGCGAACTCTGGGCCTTGGTTCCCCCCCTGGCACAGGGAGCAGGTGGGGGGCGGGGTGGGCAGGCCCCCATCCTCCAGCTTGACCCGCAAACCCGCCCCGGGCAGAGTAGGGACCTGGGTGCAGCCCTGGACACGGCCTTTCTCCCCAAGCCCTTCAAGCCCCCAGGCCCGAGGGCACTCCGCAGCTGGATCCCGCGGCTGGACCCCCCCCCCGCCGCAAATCCATTGGGATGCAAATTTCGCGGACCAGCTGCATCTCCCGGGCCAGAGGCTCCCTCTCGCAGCCCCTAGAGTGGCTGCGTCCGCCGGCCCCCGCGCAGCGTCCGCCCCTGGGGATCACTCGGGACGGGGTACGCTGGAGGGGGCAACGCAAGCTGCTAACCCAACGTCCGGACTCTCCAACCTCTGGAGGCCACGGGATGCTGGGACTGGGACCCGCACTCCTGGCGCCTTCCCTCCACACCTTCGAGGGGCCAGGCTTGTTCAGTCTGGGAGCAGGTCCCTCCAGCCAGGTGTCGGAGTTTCATACCTTTCAGAGAACACGGCAGGGAAAGCAGCACGAACAGCATCCTCTCTAAGGCGCGCCATCCGGCCCGGGCCCCTCACCACCCGTCCGAGCGCTTCCGTGAGTAACTGGCTGGACAGCGAGGAACATGGCTGCCGGCCCCGCCCAGCGGCCCGGGTGGGGGGCGGGCGTGGGGGGGTTGGGCCTCCAGAGGGGAGGGCGGGGTCTAGAAGCAAGGACAACGCCAAAGTGTGCGGGGTGAGGAGACGGGAGACGTCAGGAGAGGGCCCTCTCGCGTGCAGAGTTAAGTATTGGAGGTGCAACGGTTAAGTGCTTGGCTAACTGAAAGGTGGGCCGTTGGAACCCACCAGCTCAGGGATTGAAAAGATCTGGAGATGGGCTCCCATAAAGATTCTAACCAAACAAAATCCAAACCAGTTGCTGTTGAATCAATTCTGACTCATAGTGACCCTATAGGGCAGAGCAGAACTGCCCCACAGGGTTTCTAAGACTATAAGTCTTTACAGAAGCAGACTGCCATGTCTTTCTGCAAAGAACCAACTGGTAAATTCGAACTGTCCACCCTTTGGTTAGCGGCCAAGCTCTTAACCACGGGGCCACCAGGGCTGTGCCATAAAGACTGCAACCTAGGAAACCTTGTGAGGCAGTTCTAAGTTGTCATACAGGGTTGATATGAGTCAGAATCTCTTGATGGCACACAACCATGATTGTACTAAGAAAAATTCCTCCAAGCAGCTGTCTACATGACCCCTGAAGCACGCATGCATGCACGCTATCAAAGCAGTGCGGCCAAAGACAGGAAATTGGGATAGAGACATTATAGAGTGGACAGTGAAAAGTGATTTCTGAGGGACATGCAGCTCAAGCGGAGGAGGTAGCATACAACTAAATGCCC
Organism: Loxodonta africana; assembly: GCF_030014295.1. Lineage (NCBI taxonomy): Eukaryota > Metazoa > Chordata > Mammalia > Proboscidea > Elephantidae > Loxodonta > Loxodonta africana. Next base: position 358,620 of record NW_026974915.1, on the reverse strand, counting down.
TTCTCCTTCTATTGTTCAATGGTCTTGAGAAAGAATGTGTCCCAGGAATTAACTGTAGCCCAGGAGAACTTGAAGACAGCAAACACAGAGGACCGGTCAGGATGCTTCTGCAGTGGTCAGGGTGAGGAGTGATGGTGGTAGTGCAGGTGGGAACAGTGGGCAGGCTTGAGGTGTACTTTGGAGCTTGAGCTGCCAAGAATTGCTGGTGGATCAGATGTATGGGATGAGGGGAACGGAGAATCAAAGGTGACTTCTAGAATTCAGGCTACCATGAGCACATGGTCACCAGAGCCATTCTCTACCATGTGGAAAATCATGGAGGAACAAACTTGAGAAAATGACCAAAAGATTTTTTCTGGACATGTTAGATTTGCATGTCTGAGGTCATCCAAGTGTGGAGAACAGTTTCCAGCTGTGGATACCACTCAGAGGTAGAGTACTTTTCTGGGTTCTAAGGATTTGGAGATCAGCCTATAGCTGATTTGAAAGCCACTGGTGGTGCGATGATAATGCATTTGGGTGCTACCAAAAGGTCTGCAGTTTGAATCTACCAGTCGCTCCTTGGAAACCCTGTGGGGAAGCTCTACTCTGTCCTATAGGGTCCCTATGAGTCAGAATCCACTTGATAGCGACTTTGTTTTGTTTTGTTTTAATACTAAGCTCAGAAAAGTTGTGTGTCAGGGTTGTATTTTTTCACAATACTTATTCAAGCAGTTCGAATCTACCAGCCACTCCTTGGAAACCCTATGGGTCAATTCTACTCTGTCCTTTAGGGTCACTATGAGATAGAATCGACTCAACAGCAATGAACTTAGTCTTAGAGGAGCTCTTTGTCTGTCAAAGCTGAGAGTTTTACTTCATACTTTTTAAAACTGCCATGTCTCATGTTACGTGGCAACCCTTACAGGAGCATTTTTGGTGCTAACTTGACTTGTTCTTGGTGAAGGGCTCTGTATTCATTTTCTAGGGCTGCCATAGTAAATTACCAAAAACTCAGTGTCTTTAAAAAAACATATAATCCAAACAGTCCAAGAAGCTGTATTATATGAAGAAGAAGGGGCATCAGGATAGGACGAAGACTCATTAACAGCCTAGACATGCAGATGACACAACCTTGCTTACTGAAAGTGAAAAGGACTTGAAGCACTTACTGATGAGGATCAAAGACTTCAGCCTTCAGTATGGATTACACTTCAACATAAAGAAAACAAAAATCCTCACAACTGGAACAATAAAAAAATCACAGTAAACAGACAAAATACTGAAGTCATCAAGGATTTCATTTTACTTGGATCCACAATCAACACCCATGGAAGCAGCCGTCAAGAAATCAAACGACATATTTTATTGGGCAAATCTGCTACAAAAGACCTCTTTAAAGTGTTAAAAATCGAAGATGTCACTTTGAGGACTAAGGTGTGCCTGAACCAAGCCATGATATTTTCAGTCGCCTCATGTGCAGCTAAAGCTGGGCAATGAATAAGGAAGGCAAAAGAACTGAAACTTGAATTATGTTGTTGGTGAAGAATAATGAATATACCATGGACTGCCAGAAGAATGAACACACCTGTCTTGGAAGAAGTACAGCCAGAATGCTCCTTAGAAAGGTGGGTGGCAAGACTTGGTCTCACGTACTCTGGACATATTATCAGGAGGAATCAGTCCCTGGAAAAAGACATCATGCTTGGTAAAGTAGAGGGTCAGTGAAAAAGACAAAGATCCTCAATGAGACAGATTGAGACGGTGGCCGCAACAGTGGGCTCAAACATTGCAATGAGAAAGGCCCAGGGCTGGGCACTGTTTCGTTCTGTTGTACACAGGGTCGCTATGAGTTGGAACTGACCCAACAGCACCTAACAACAACATCATAAACTCACTAGATCTCCTGGGGATAGAATGTCATATTCACTGTAGAAAAATAGAGTTTCTTTGTTTGTTTGTTTACCATATTTACTAATACTATCACTTACATTTGTTAACTTCCACAGTCTGTTGGATCGCTTTTCTTTGGAATGGATACAAACGTGCATCTCTTGCAGTCTGTTGGCCAGGTAGCTAGCTTCCAAATTTCTTTGCATGGTGGAGTGGGCATGAACAGTGCTGCATCTGTTTGTTGAAACAACTCAGTGGGTATTCTCTCAGCTCCTGGAGCCTTGTTTTTCGCCAGTGCCTTCAGTGTAGCTTGGACTTCTTGCTTCACTACTACCAGTTCTTCATCATGTGCCACCTCATGAAACGACTGAAAGTTAACCATTTCTTTTGGTACTGTGACTCTGTGTATTCTTTCCATCTTTTGTGTGTGTGCTTTAAGTGAAACTTTACAAATCAAGTCAGTCTCTCATACAAAAATTTGTATACAGCTTGCTATGTACTCCTAGTTCCTCTCCCACCAATGAGACAGCACACTCCTTCTCTCAACCCTGTATTCCCTGTGTCCATTCAGCCACTTTCTGTCCCACTCTGCCTTCTCATCTCCCCTCCAAACGGGAGCTGCCCACATAGTCTCATGTGTCCACTTGAGACCAGAAGGTCACTCCTCACCGCTACCATTTTCTATCGTATAATCCAGTCCAATCCCTGTCTGAAGAGTTGGCTTTGGGAATGGTTCCAGTCTTGGGCCAACAGAAGGTCTGGGGACCGTGACCTCCAGGGTTCCTCTAGTCTCAGTCAGATCATTAAGTCTGATTTTTTTATGGGACTTTGAGGTCTGCATCTCACTGCTCTCGTGCTCCGTCAGGGATGCTCTGTTTCGTTCCCTGTCGGGGCAGTCTTCAGTTGTAGACAGACACCATCTAGTTCTTCCGGTCTCAGGCTGATGTAGTCTTGGATTTACGTGGCCATTTCTGTCTTTTGGACTCATAATTACCTTGTATCTTTGGTGTTCTTCATTCTCCTTTTCTCCAGGTGGGTTGAGACCAATTGATGCATCTTAGATGGCCGCTTGATAGTGTTTTTAAGACTGCAGATGCCACTCACCAAAGTGGGATGCAGAATGTTTTCTTAATAGATTTTATTATGTCGATTGACCTAGATGTCCCCTGAAAACATGGTCCCCCAACTGCTGCCCCTGCTACTCTGGCCTTTGGAGCTTTTGGTTTATTCAGGAAACTGCTTTTGGTTTAGTCCAGTTATGCTGACCTCTCCTTTATTGTATGTTGTCTTTCCCTTCACCTAAAATAGTTCTTGTCTACTATCTAATTTGCGAATATCCTTCTGCCTCCCTTTCTCCCCACCCTCATAACCATCAAAGAATATTTTCTTCTCTGTTTAAACTATTTCTTGAGTTCTTATAATAGAGGTCTCATACAATATTTGTCCTTTTGCAACTGACTAATTTCACTCAGCATAATGCCCTCCAGATTCCTCCAAGCTATGAAATATTTCACGGATTCATCATTGTTCTTGATCTATGTGAAGTATTCCATCGTGTGAATGTACCAAAATTTATTTATCCATTCATCTGTTGATGGGCACCTTGGTTACTTCCATCTTTCTGCTATTGTAAACAGTGCTGCAATGAACATGGTTGTGCATATATCTGTTCATATAAAGGCTCTTATTTCTCTAAGATATATTCCAAGGAGTGGGATTGCCATATTCTATGGTAGTTCTATTGCTAGCTTTTTAAGGAAGTGCCAGATTGATTTCCAAAGTGGCTGCACCATTTTAAATTCCCACCAGCAGTGAATAAGTGTTCCAGTCTCTCTACAACCTCTCCAACATTTATTATTTTGTGATTTGGGATTAATGGCAGCCTTGTTGGAGTGAGATGGTATCTCATTGTAGTTTTGATTTACATTTCTCTAACGGCTACTGATTATGAGCATTTCCTCATGTATCTGTTACCTGCCTGAATGTCTTCTTCGTTGAAGCACCTGTTCCTATCCTTTGCCCATTTTTAAAATGGATTATTTGTCTTTTTGCTATTGAGTTTTTGCAATATCATGTAGATTTTAGAGATCAGATGCTGATCGGAAATGTTATAGCTCAAAACTGTTTCCCAGTCTGTCGGTAATCAGTTTACTCTTCTGGTGAAGACTTTGGATGAGCATAAGTGTTTGATTTTTAGGAGTTATCCAATTTCTCTTTGGGTACTTGTACATTGTTAGTAATGTTTTTGTCACAATCCCACCCTAATCCTCTTTAACATAAAATTACAATCACAAAATGGAGGACAACTACAGAGCACTGGGAATCATGGCCTAACCAACTTGATACACACATTTTGGGGGGGACATAATACAATCCATGACATGCACCTTTTAGTATATTTTGGGGACTGGCCCTTTTAGTCAGAAATAGGTTGAATAAAAGTGCTTACTTACCAGCAGTTTCCCAACAGTGTTGGTGACGGATCCCCAGTTGGATACACACAATCACACTGACTGCATTTGCGGTGCCTCAGCAAGTCCCACTTGCCTTCATAACACTGATCTCTAGAACAAAACACAGCTCTGTAAGCAAGTCAATTGAAAATAAAGGCATTGGCTATTGAACATCACTAAAGACATAAGTGCATATTGGTTCTGTGCTGGTTGCCAGAATCTAATTCTCTTGATTAATTCATATTTTTTGTAGATATTTTTCTTGCTTCATATACCCAGAGTTCTGTGTACATATAATGAACATTCTACACGTAGTTTTCTCACAAATATTACCCAATATCATTCATTTTTTTGACCATTCACTCAATGTTCAAGAATAAATTGAAGTATAGGAAATATTCTTACGGTTATTTAACTCTAAGGATGAAGAAATTGCATAGTGGGTCTTGGCTCCCTTTAGAAATTCTCTACCTGATGCAGTTCCACACAGCAACACGGACCTTCATCTCAGCACAGGAAGAAAGACAGCTTTGTCTCAATATTTGCCACTGCTCTTCACCTTCTACTAAGGTAAAAACTCTTCAGCCTGCCAAGAGCATTGTTCAAGAATTGGCTCCAAATCTCTCCTTGAAAATTACAGTGAAAAATCTTATAAAAATGTTAAGTTTTATTATTAGGCAAACCACTATTTCATCAAATCATCGTCTCTATATAAATTTTTCACCACTATGTTTTTTTTTTATGTGGCTTAAGACAACAATCAGGTGTGTAATAATGTGTATAACACTACATTTCAAATTATAAAGTGATGTTCCAATGGTTTAAAGAGTTGGAGGGACTATTGTGGCTAGGGAATACTGAATCAAAAAATATTTTGACATGAAAGTTTCAACAACAAATATGTTCCATAACTATAGGTGTACTTGTAGGTAAATGTTTAATGTAATAATTCGGACGGTTAAAAAAGACAAAAACAAATAAAAACACATTAAACAGCAGAATAAGTCAATAGATATCTATTGTCATGACAGATACAAACAGAAAACAAAGAATAAAAAATAAGTGCAGCAGAGGTTACCAGCGTTATGTAAAAGAGAGGAGCATCTTGACACCGAAATAAAATAGCTAGATGCTTCAAAATGTGCATCCAGCAGCTTTTCCCTTTAGCAGGTGTTGCAATTTCTGATTTATTGGAATTAAACTAGCTGTCCATGTCATTCAAGTATTATTTTAATGCAATAAATCATTTTACAAGTCCCATGCTGTAGAAAAAATGCTTAAATCATTACATAAACATAGCTTTGCTCACAACTCTTCCCATTCTGAATGCATTACTTTCCCTTTACCACTTCCTAAATAGCTTTGAAAATCTTCACAGTGCTGTAAACCCAAGTTCTAGTCCCACCACCATTTTATGTGATACTGATCACTGTGTGTCCCTGTGAAGTCTTTTTTTTTTTTTTTAACATCCTATATATATTTTTTTTTTATAGCACTATGGTCACTATTGTCGACTCAACATGTTTACTGCCTTATTGCGCTCTTTACCTGTTGTTGAAGCCTTGTTATTTACTTTTAAATGTCTTTCTTATTTCTCTACCTTAACAGTTAAAAGAGTGTTTCATTTTATTTGCTGTTGTTGTTTTCTTTTATTATATTCTTGTCCACTCAGAGTTCAGGCATGATTAAAAAGTAATTACATTTTTGTGGAGACAGAATGGGATTTAGAATCAAGTTTTAATTACCTGGGTTTTACTTCCTTCGTTGACTAGCTGTATATCGGCAATACTTACTGACTATAAAACTTAATTTCAACATTTGTAAAACAGGTTACAATCTATCTATGCTTTTTTTAGATATATACATTTCTTTTTAATTTCAAAATATAAATTCACCAAAAATGATGTTAACATTTAGATTTTTCTTGTGTTAAAAAAAACTAAACCAAACCTGTTGTCATCAAGTTGATTCCAACTCATACCGACTCTGTAGGACAGAGGAGAGCTGCCCCATAAGGGCTTCCAAGGAGTGGCTGGTGGATTTGAGCTGTCGGCCTTTTGGTTAGCAGCCAGGTTGGAATCCGCTACATCACCAGGATTCCTTTCTTGTAATAAGTCAGATAAATTGATAAGCTTATATTCCAGCTATGTATTTAGTGCATGAAATATGTCAAAGAGAATTATGTAATGTTTAAAATTTTAAATGTAAATTGATCAAAAATTATAATAAATTCCAAATAAGTAAGATAAAGTGATTAGCTCCAGTTCTCAGTAGGGGTTTAAATGCCTTTGAGACCAGTTGGTGCTCCTGTTTTCACCCATTCTCAATGGCACAAACTCAGCATCAGTCTCTGAATAGTGATTATGATACTAACATAGTAGACAGTCAGGAGTGGTTGGGCTACTATTTTCACATGTTTTGCTGGCTAATAGATTTAAATTATCTTTACTGTCTAATATTTCTTATCTTTTACTTTTGGAGAACGAAGTCAATTGTTCATGTTGTATTACGTATGGTACAGCCCAGAGTGTTTGTAGTGTTCAATACTTTAAATTTCTCACCACTTTCATCATTACTTTTTTGTATAGGAAACTCAGGAATCAAATAGGTATTTTATACTGTCCAGCAATGCTTACCTTGTAAGTATAAAGTGGGAGCCATTATAAAGTTAAGGGAAATATCATTGATACAATGTTGGCTTTTTAATTACGCAGATTTGTATTTGTAATCCCACTCTGCCCTTAATTGGCTGATGACTTTAAGTATGCTTCTTTACTTTCCGTAGCCTTGATTTCCTCACCCACAAAATGGGATGATGACCCTCATCTGGAAAGAATATACATATATATATATACATACGTATGAAACTTACTTCTGACAATGGATGAAACAAAGCCAATACTAACAAATATTGCTATTTCTTCTACCTACCTTCTTTACTCACTCCAAGCTTCTAGACAGTTTGCTCAGATACGTTTCCTTCCTTCCCTTCTTCTTTCTTTCTATGCTACCTCTTTTTGTTTCCCTTTCAGTTTCATTGTGAATTCACAAACACTAGGTTGAATTTCAGTGTTTATATGCTATTGGGGGTATGCATCTAAGTAAGCAATTTACCTTCCTGAAATTAAAATATAGATAATTCCTGCACTGCCTGCCTCACATGGCATGCGAAAGTTATTTAAAATAGTAAGAAAATATAAATATGTTACTTATTATCTATTGAATCCATACATCAGGCTAGATAATTTAACTGTCATGTTGAAGTGATAAATTTATAAATATAGATATTAATATTTTGTTATTAATGTAAGAAGAGTAAGTTAGAAACCTAATATGAAGAGCAGGTGAGGATTTCAAAAGGATTGGTTCTCAGAAGGGTAGGACTAGAACAGTAATAATCAAACAAAATGTAAAATATGTTCATAGCAGGAACATACAGAAGATTGCTTCTACAATGGTGTTTAAAATAGAATAATGTATATTTGATTAGACAATCATTTATGGGAATAAAAAGATTAAGAAAATTTATCCTTACCTGCAAAATCTTAGAACCAAAAAACCAAACCAAACCCAGTGCCGTCGAGGTGATTCCTACTCATGGCGACCCTATAGGACAGAGTAGAACTGCCCCATAGAGTTTCCGAGGAGCGCCTGGCAGATTCAAACTGCTGACCCTTTGGTTAGCAGCTGTAGCACTTAACCACTATGTCACCAGAGTTTCCACAAAATCTTAGAAGCAACAACATATTCATCATATTTCATCCAGAACATTCCTGATGTCCTGCAGTCAAGCATTTGAACTCATTTGTGCAGAAACATTCGTTTTTATAGCTACTTACCTTCCTGGTGGTTACATCATTGGCTCCTAAAGACCAGAAAAAGAACCAAATGCAATTTGGCTGTCTTGACTGGGTCCCAAAGAAGACTCTTAAAGTTAAACAAATGAACAGAAATATCTTAAACAAGCAATATCTTCTAGGTGCAACTGCTTGTGTGTGGCACGAGGAAAATAAACACTAATCAAGGTAACTTAATTCTCAGTGAAATGAAACCTCATATGGAAACATGGGAATTTTACTCTTCCTTGATAATTACATCATGTAGAATCATCTCATGTGAGATTTTTATCATAAAGGAAGGGTTCATGGAAAGGAGATGCCTGACTGGAGCCAGCTGTGGATTATTCTTAATTGCCTCTCCACTCTCACATTCCCAAAAGGAAGGAGGATATCAGGGCTTAATATGACTCAAGTAAAGCATGAGAAAACGGAATATGTTTACAAATGTCAACACAACTATTTGTAAAATAATTCGATATTTATTAAATCTTTTTGTGAGAAATGAAGTGGCTCTAATCAGACTTAAATAAATGGGTTGACTAATTTTTTTTGTGTTAATATTTGAATGTACCATGCAACTAGGTTGATGGAAGTTGTATATAAAAGTTATCCAAATCACTCAGTAGGATGATTTCGAAGAATCTGAAAAAAGTTAGGAAAATAAATTTGAAATACTGTGGCACTATGAGTCAACCAGAATTACAGAGCGTTCAGTAAATTGGAGTAAAAAAGAACTGAAGGTATCATTTTCAAATTGATTGTTGTTGTTAGGTGCCATCAAGTCTGTTCTGACTCATAGCCAACCTATGTATCACAGAACAAAACACTGCCTGGTCCTGTGCCATTCTTAAAATCGTTACTATCCTGGAGCCCATTGTAGCACCCACTGTGTCAATCTCTCTCTTTGAGGGTCTTCCTTTTTTTCCGCTGATCCTGTACTTTACCAAGCATGATGTCCTTCTCCAGGAGCTGATCTTTCCTGACAACATGTCCAAAGTATGTAAGACACAGTCTCGCCATCCTTGCTTCTAAGGAGCATTCTGGTTGTACTTCTTCCAAGACAGATTTGTTCCTTCTCTTGGCAGTGCATTCAATATTCTTTGCCAACGCCACAATTCAAAGGCGTCAATTCTTGTTTGGTCTTCCTTATTCATTGTCCAGTTTTCACATGCATATTAGGCGATTGAAAACACAATGCCTTGGGTCAGGCACACCTTAGTCTTCAAGGTGACATATTTGCTTTTCAACACTTTAAAGAAGTCCTTTGCAGCAGATTTGCCCAATGCAATGCGTCTTTTGATTTCTTTCTTTTTTTTTTTTAATTTTTGTTGTGCTTTAAGCGAAAGTTTACAAATCAAGTCAGTCTCTCACACAAAAACTTATATACACCTTGTTACATACTCCCAATTGCTCTTCCCCTAATGAGACAACCTACTCCCTCCCTCCACTCTCTCTTTTCATGTCCATTCCTCCAGCTTCTAACCCTCTCTACCCTCTCCTCTTCCCTCCAGACAGGAGATGCCAACACAGTCTCAAGTGTCCACCTGATCCAAGAAGCTCACTCCTCACCAGCATCCCTCTCCAACCTATTGTCCAGTCCAATCCCTGTCTGAAGAGTTGGTTCCTGTCCTGGGCCAAGAGAAGGTCTGGGGGCCATGACCACCAGGGTCCTTCTAGTCTCAGTCAGACCATTAAGTCTGGTCTTTTTACGAGAATTTGGAGTCTGCATCCCACTGCTCTCCTGCTCCCTCAGGGGTTCTCTGTGTTCCCTGTCAGAGCAGTCATCAGTTGTAGCTGGGCACCATCTAGTTCTTCTGGTCTCAGGCTGATGTAGTCTCTGGTTTATGTGGCCCTTTCTGTCTCTTGGGCTCTTAATGACCTTGTGTCCTTGGTGTTCTACATTCTCCTTTGATCCAGGTGGACTGAGACCAGTTGATGCATCTTAGATGGCCGCTTGCTAGGGCCGAAGACTCCAGATGCCAATCTCCAAAGTGGGATGCAGAATGTTTTCTTAATAGATTTTATTATGCCAATTGACTTAGATGTCCCTTGAAACCATGGTCCCCAAACCCCTGCCCCAGCTACTCTGGCTTTCGAAGCGTTCAGTTTATTCAGGAAACTTCTTTGCTTTTGGTTTAGTCCAGTTGTGCTGACCTCCCCTGTATTGTGTGTTGTCTTTCCCATCACCTAAAGTAGTTCTTATCTACTACCTAAAGTAGTTCTTATCTACTACCTAATTAGTGAATATCCCTCTCCTTCCCTCCCTCCCTCCCTCCTTCCCTCCCTCCCATCTCTCTTAACCATCAAAGAATATTTTCTTCTCTGTTTAAACTATTTCTCAGTTCTTATAGTAGTGGTCTTATACAATACTTATTCTGTTGTAACTAATTTCACTCAACATAATGCCTTCCAGGTTCCTCCATGTTATGAAATGTTTCACAGATTCATCACTGTTCTTTATCAATGCGCAGTATTCTGTCATGTGAATATACCATAGTTTATTTATTCACTCATTCATTGATGGGCACCTTGGTTGCTTCCATCTTTTTGCTATTCTAAACAGTGCTGCAATGAACATAAGGGTGCGTATATCTGTTCCTGTAAAAGTTCTTATTTCTCTAGGATATATTCCAAGGAGTGGGATTGCTGGATCTTATGGTAGTTCTATTTGTAGCTTTTTAAGGAAGCGCCAAATTGATTTCAAAAGTGGTTGTACCACTTTACATTCCCACCAACCGTGTGTAAGTGTTCCAATCTCTCCACAACTTCCCCAGCATTTCTTGTTTTGTGTTTTTTGGATTAATGCCAGCCTTGTTGGAGTGAGATGAAATGTCATTGTAGTTTTGATCTGCATTTCTCTAATGGCTAACGACCATGAATATTTCCTCATGTATCTGTTAGCTACCTGAATGTCTTCTTTAGTGAGGTGTCTGTTCATATCTTTTGACAATTTTTTAATTGTGTTATTTGTCTTTTTGTAGTTGAATTTTTGCAGTATCATGTAGATTCTAGGGATCAGGCACTGATTGGAAATGTCATACCTAAAAACTTTTCCTCAGTCTAGGTAATCTTTTAACTCTTTTGGTGAAGTCTTTGGATGAGCATAGGTGTTTGATTTTTAGGAGCGCCCAGTTACCTGGTTTTTCTTCTGCATTATTAATAATGTTTCATATACTCTTTATGCCATGTATTAGGGCTCCGAACAGTGTCCCTATTTTTTCTTCCATGATCTTTATCATTTTAGATTTTATATTTAGGTCTTTGATCCATTTTGAGTTTGTTTTTGTGCATGGGGTGAGGTATGGGTCTTGTTTGATTTTTTTGCAGATGGATATCCAGTTATGCCAGCATCATTTGTTTAAAAAACTGTCTTTTCCCTATTTAACTGTTTTGGTGCCTTAGTCATATATCAACTGCTCATATGTGGATGGATTTATGTCTGGATTCTCAAATCTGTTCCAGTGGTCTATGAATCTGTTGTTGTAGGAGTACCAGGCTGTTTTGACTACTGTGGCAGTATAATATGTTCTAAAATCAGGTAGAGTGAGGCCTCCCACTTTATTCTTCTTTTCCAGTAATGCTTTACTTATCATTAAAAAATGTCATTGGACTCATTAGACATGGATTGGACTGGACAATGGATTGGAGCGAGAGATGATGAGGAGTGAGCTACTTATATCAGGTGGACACCTGAGACTATGTTGGCATCTCCTGTTTGGAGGGAAGATGGGACGGTTAGAAGCTTACAAAATGGTCACCAAAAAAGAGACTGGAAGGAGGGAGCGGGCTGTCTCATTGTGTAGTAAGGCGTATATTATAAGTTTATATGTGAGAGACTGACTTGATTTGTAAGCTTTCACTTAAAGCACAATACAAATTATTTTTAAAAAGTTGGAATTTGGCTTGGAATTGCATTAAATCTATAGATTGCCTTTGGTAGAATAGACATTTTTATAATGTTAAGTCTTCCTATCCATGAGCAACGTATGTTTTTCCACATAGGTAGGTCTCTTTTGGTTTCTTGCAGTAGTGTCTTCTAGTTTTCTATGTTTAGGTATTTTACATCTCTGGTAAGATGTATTCCTAAGTATTTTATCTTCTTCGGGGCTATTGTAAATGGTATTGATTTGGTGATTTCCTCTTCGATGTTCTTTTTGTTGGTGTAGAGGAATCCAACTGATTTTTGTATGTTTGTCTTGTATCCTGATACTCTGCTGAACTCTTCTATTAGTTTCAGTAGTTTTCTGGAGGATTCCTTAGGGTTTTCTGTGTATAAGATCATGTCATCTGCAAATAGAGATACTTTTACTTTTTCCTTGCCAATCTGGATGCCCTTTATGTCTTTATCTAGCCTAATTGCTATGGATAGGACCTCCAGCACAGTGTTCAATAAGAGTGGTGATAAAGGGCATCCTTGTCTGGTTCCCTATCTCAAGGGGAATACTTTCAGGCTCTCTCCATTTAGGATGATGTTGGCTATCGGTTTTGTATCAATGCCCTTTATTATGTTGAGGAATTTTCCTTGTATTCCTATTTTGCTGAGAGTTTTTGTCATGAATGGTGTTGAACTTTGTCAAATGCCTTTTCTGCATCAATTGATGAAATCATGTGATTCTTGTCTTTTGTTTTATTTATATGATGGATTACATTAATGGTTTTTCTAATGTTGAAACATTCCTGTATACGTGGTATGAATCCCACTTGGTCATGGTGAATTATTTTTTTTTGATATGTTGTTGAACTCTATTGGCTAGAGTTTTGTTGAGGATTTTGGCATCTAAGTTCATGAGGGATATAGGTCTGTAATTTTGTGTGTGTGTGATGTCTTTATGTGGTTTTGGTATCAGGGATATGGTGGCTTCATAGAATGAGTTTGGGAGTATTCTGTCCTTTTCTGTTCTCTGCTCTCTGAAATACCTGTAGTAGTAGTGGTGTTATCCCTTCTCTGAAAGTTTGGTAGAACTCTTCAGTGAAACTGTCCGGGCCAGAGCTTTTTTGGGGGGGGCAGTTTTTTGATTACCCTTTTCGCTTTGTCTTTTGTTATGGCTCTATTTAGTTGTACTACCTCTGTTTGTGTTAGTTTAAGTAGGTAATGTGTTTCTAGGAATTCATCCATTTCTTCTAGGTTTTCAAATTGTTAGAGTACAATTTTTCAGAGTAATCTGATATGATTCTTTTAATTTCAGTTGGGTGTGTTGTAATATCGCCCATCTCATTTCTTATTCGGGTTATTTGCTTCCTCTCCTGTTTTTCTTTTGTCAGTTTGGCCAGTAGTTTATCAATTTTGTTGATTTTTTTCAAAAAAACTAGCTTTTGGTCTTATTAATTCTTTCAATTGTTTTTCTGTTTTCTATTTCATTTAGTTCTGCTCTAATTTTTATTATTTGTTTTCTTCTAGTGTCTGTGAGTTTTTTTTTGTTGCTCTGTTTCTATTTCTTCAAGTTGTAGAGATAATTCTTTCATTTTGGCCATTTTTTCTTTTTGTATGTGTGCATTTATTGATATAAATTGGCCTCTGAGCACCGCTTTTGCTGTGTCCCAAAGGTTCTGTTAGGAAGTGTTTTCATCTTGTTGGATTCTATGAATTTCTTTATTCCATCCTTATTTTTTTTTTTTTAATGTCTTCTATAATCCAATCTTTTTTGAGCAGGGTATTGTTTAGTTAGTGTTTGATTTCTTTTTCCTGCTTTTCCTGTTATTGATTTCCACTTTTATGGCCTTCTGGTCAGAGAAAATGCTTTGTAATATTTCAGTGTTTTGGATTCTGCTAAGGCTTGCTTTATGACCTAATATGTGGTCTATTCTATAGAATGTTCCATGTGCACTAGAAAAGAAAGTTTAGTTGGTTGCTGTTGGGTGGAGTGTTCTGTATATGTCTATGAGGTCATGTTAATTGATTGTGGCATTTAGATCTTCCGTGTCTTTACTGAGCTTCTTTCTGGATATCCTGTTCTTCAGCGAAAGTGGTGTGTTGAAGTATCCCAGTATTATTGTGGAGCTATCTATCTCACTATTCAATGCTGATAGAGTTTGTTTTATGTATCTTGCAGCCCTGTCATTGGGTGTGTAAATATTTAATATGGTTATAGCTTCTTGGTGTATTGTTCCTTTAATCATTATATAGTGTCCTTCCTTATCTTTTCTGATGGATTTAACTTTAAAGCCTATTTTGTCAGAAATTAATATTGCTACTCCTGCTCTTTTTTGCTTATTGTTTGCTTGATATATTTTTTCCATCCTTTGAGTTTTAGTTTGTGTCTCTATGTCTAAGGTGTGTCTCTTGTAGGCAGCATATAGACAGATCGTGTTTCTTTATCCAGTCTGAGACTCTCTGACTCTTTATTGGTGCATTTAGTCCATTTACATTCAGAGTAATTATGGATAGGTGTGAATTTAGTGCTATCATTTTGATGTCTTTTTTTGTGTATTGACAGTTTCTTTTTTCCACTTGATTTTTTGTGCTGAGTAGATTTTCTTTATATATTGTCCTTTCCTCATATCTGTTGTTGTTGATTTTGTTTCTGCTGAGTCTCTATTTTTTTTTTTTTTAATGAGTAGGGTAGCTTGTCTCCTTTGTGGTTACCTTATTATTTACCCTTAATTTTCTAAATTTAAATGTAACTTTTATTTCTTTGTATTGCCGTATTTTCCACTCCATATGGAAGGTGTATGATAACATTTCTTACTCCCTCTTTATTATTCTAATGTTGTCTTCTTTTCTATGATAACATTGCTGTTACCCTGTTTTGAGGGTTTTTTTTTTTTTTTTTAAATAATCTTGCTTTGTTTTTTTGGATTTCCCTATCTGGGTTGACTTCTGGTTGCTCTGCCCAGTGTTCTAGTCTTGGGTTGATACCTGATATTATCGATTTTCTAGCCAAAGAACTCCCTTTAGTGTTTCTTGTAGTTTTGCGTTGGTTTTTATGAATTCTCTAAACTTCTGTTTACCTGGAAATGTCTTAATTTCACCTTTATATTTGAGAGACATTTTTGCTGGATATATGATTCTTGGCTGGCAATTTTTTCCTTCAACTTTTTATATGTCATCCCATTGCCTTCTTGCCTGTGTGGTTTCTGCCTAGTAGTCCAAGCTTATTCTTATTGGCTCTCCTTTCTAGGTGACTTTTCCTTTATCCCTAGCTGCTCTTAAAATTCTTTCTTTATCTTTGGTTTTGGCAAGTTCAAGTATAATCTGTCTTGGAGACTTTCTTTTGACATCTGCCTCATGTTCAGTTAGACGAGTATCTTGGATAGATATCTTCTCCTCTTTCATGATATCAGGGAAGTTTTCTGCTAAAAAATCTTCAACAATTTTCTCTGTATTTTGTGTTATCCCTCCCTGTTCTGATACTCCAATCATTCGTAGGTTATTTCCCTTGATACAGTCTGCCATGATTCTTAAGCTTTCTTCATTTTTTAAAAATTCTTTTGTCTGATTTTTCTTCAAACATATGACTGCCAAGTGCTTTATCTTCAAGTTCAGAAATTCTGCCTTCCATTTGCTCAAATCTGCTTCTCTGGCTTTCTATTGAGTTGTCTATTTCTTTATTTTTATTGTTAATTTTCTGAATTTCTGATTGCTGTCTGTCTATGGATTTTTCCAGCTTATGAAATTTTTCATTATGTTCCTGAATAATCTTTTTAATTTTTTCAATTGCTTCATCTGTATGTTCCTTGGCTTGTTCTGCACATTGCCTTATTTCCTTCTTGATGTCTTGAAAGGTTCTGCATATTAATGTTTTGTTTTCTGCCTCTGGTAATTCCAGAAATGCACTTTCATCTAGAAGATCCCTTGATTCTTTGTTTTGAGAGTTTGTTGAGGTAATTATGGTCTGTTTCTTTATGTGACTTGAAATTGACTGTTTTTTTTTGAGCCATCTATAAGTTATTGCATTAGTTTATTTTATGTTTGCTTACTGTGTCATAGCTTCTTGCTTTGTTTTGTTTTGATATGCCCAGATGGTTGCTTGAGTGAGCTAACTTGATTATTTTCACTTTTGGAGCTCAGATGTCCTCTCACCAGATGGTTAGAGCTGTTATCAGGTAGATCAGTCTAGGAGTGCATTCGGTTTTCTTGTGTGAATTCAGCTCAGGTGTCTAGGTAGCTGATCATCAAGTGTGTGGTACAGGCTGTGTCCCACACCCTTAGAGGGGCAGGGGTGATTGGTGCAGGTACCTGTATCTGGTTGTAGCAGATGGTCATACTCTGAACAAGGCAGGGGGCTGAGAATCATCCCCCAAGTGTCTCTGAGGAAAGTGTGCCCCTATTCCCTAGAGTGTACAGTTGGGTGGGTTCTTCAGACGGACCATGGGCACCCAATATTTTTGGTTGTAAGGACTGAGAAGTACCAGTTATCCTCAGACCCCTTTTGCGGGTGGCTGGGTGACCTGAGTGGAGCCATCTGTCTTTAGGTCCCTGATATGGGTAGGTGAGGACCCTGTTTAATAGGCAAAGCAATGTCAAACATCAAACACCCACCTCTCCACCACACAGCTGAAAGAGTTGGTGTTTGCCAACAGGGGCCTATTCTCCTGAAATAGGCCCAGACAGGTCCATGCAGAGGGGAAAGGTTGTCAAAGTCCACAGACCGTTTATGTCTGATCAGGAGCTGCTTCTGTCCTGAGCTTCCCCAGTTAATGGAGCTGGTAAATTATGTTTTTCCCCAATTGCAAATTTATTCCTTCTCAAAGCCCGTGAGGATAGGTCTAGGCTCTCAACAGGACCTATCTCAGGCCCAGGGAAGTCAGCCACTGAAGCCATCTTGGGAGTAGGGGGGGCGGGGGGGCAGAGTGGGGGGTGCAGTGAAATATATGCAGGTAATTAGCTTTTGCTGAGAGCGCCATTCTTCTCTGGTTCCAGAGGTCTGAGTAGGCTGTATGGCTGGCTGCTTCTCCCTGAGGAAACTGTGGCCGAACACTAGTACCAACCCGCCACTGCAGCTCCTGGGAATGGGGCCTAAGGGCTCCCCATGATTCAGGTCTGGTAACTCCTCTCCACTTCTGAACCATCTCTTCCTCCCCCTGCCCCTCAGTTCTTTTTCTAAGCTTGCCTTTGATACTCAGGGCTCCTAGCTTGTCATAAATATACTTGTTTCACTTGTTTTTTTCAGGTGTTTGTTGTAAAGAGAGCTCACTGGAAGCGCCTGTCTATTCTGCCACCTTGGCTCTGCCTCTGGAGATAGCATCTTTTGATTTCTTGATTGCTGCTGCTATGGTATTGATTGTGGATCCAAGTAAAATGAAATCCTTGACAACTTCAATCTTTTCTCTGTTTATCGTGGTTTGGCTTATTGGTCCAGTTGTGAGGATTTTTGTTTTTTTGTGTTGAAGTGTAATCCATAATGAAGGCTGTAGTCTTTGATTTTCCTCAGTAAATGCTTCAAATCCTCTTCACTTTCAGCAAGCAAGGTTGTGTCATCTGCATAATGCAGGCTGTAATGAGTCTTCCTCCAATTCTGATACCTCATTCTTCTTCATACAGTCCAGTTCCTCAGATTATTTGCTCAGCATAGAGATTGAATAGGTATGGTGAAAGGACACAACCCTGACATTCATCTTTCTTCACGGTAAACTACTCAGTCTCCCCATGTTCTGTCTGAACAATTGCCTCTTGATCCATGTACAGATTCCTGATAACACAATTATGTGTTCTGGAATTCCCATTCTTCACAATGTTATCCATAATTTGTTATGATCCACACATAGTCGAATGCCTTTGCATAGCCAGTAAAACACAAGTAAACATCCTTCTGGTATTCTCTGCTTTCAGCCAGGATCCATCTGACATCAGCAATGATATCCCTGGTTCCACTCCCTCTTCTGAATCTGGCTTGAATTTTTTGCAGTTCTCTGTTGTTATACTGATATTCAAATCTATTAATGTCCCGTTTATCTTACCATTAATAAGGACCAGTTATAAAAATATATAAATGGTCACCTAATGGTATTAAAAATATGATATTCAAGTCAGCTATTATAGGGACATCTTTGGTTTAGGGTCTGTCAAAACCAATATGCCTATTGTTCATAGGAGACACCTGTGATATCTCACTGGTTTCTAGTCATGCTTGTAGAGCAAGTCAAAATTTCACCCAAGCTTCTGTCAGTATTAATTATATAAAATACATATGGGTTGGGATGGGTGTATATCATCGCCATTATCAACAGCAGCAGCACTTTTTTTGCATTATCACTAAATCAGTTAAAATTTGTGTTAACTGGGTTAAAAAAAAAATAAAACCTGGGTTCAAACTTGTATAATAATTACAGGTGCATGAACCCCTTCTAGAATAAATAAACAGTTGACCTAATTAGACAACATCTGGTTTAATTCATGCTCCAGAAATAATCACGACAAATGGGATTACTGTTATTGGTGAAATGGTTGGGTTATATCCTTGGAACCGGGCTTGAACTCTATCCTAGTTGATTGACAATCCACAAGTTTCATTGACTTAAAATGTGGGGATATTTCTCATTTATAATACCTCTTGGGTGTGAGTCAAGTGCAAATCTGCTCTGTATTATCATCTTTCCTATTTCATTTCTGGTTAGCAGCTCTTATGTTAGTCACTATCATGGCAAATGCATAGGAATATGGATGGAACCAGGTAAATGGCACTTAATTCTTCTGTTTGAAAGTGGAATCTTTCACTTCATTCATATTCCATTTGCCCAGCAAGTCATATGGCAAATCCTGATGTGGAAGAGATGAGAAATACCCCGCTACTCAGGATGCACCAAGGATAATCCTCTCCCTTGTTTCTAGGTATAGTGAATTAATCATATACTTCATATACCATTAGGTCTGTATTTGGCTTCCATATCATGTTCCTATATTAGTCATGGAATCGACTCGAAGGCACTGGGTTGGGATATTAGTCAGAATTTTACTACAATAATGATGCATAAAAGACAACCACAAAATCTTAGTGACATGTAATAAAAAGTATTTCATGCAACTCTACAAATCAGCTAGGTTTTGAGTTCAGGTTGTTTCCATGCATCTCTTAATTTCCTTGGACAAGTTGAAGGGGCGGCAGACACTTGAGGCAAGTTCATCTCATGGTAGAACTTCAAGCTTTCAGAGGAGAAGTCTCTTACAGACTAGGCTGGGAAACACCACACTCACACTCATATCCACATTCCATTAACCAAGTAACATGGCCAAGACTAGTGTCAATGGGTCAGGAAATATACTCCTCCCATGGAGACAGTGTAGGTCTGTGGGGAGGGGGTCAAGCAGGGGAATAATGTCAATATTTGGTGACTAATAATCTAATCTACACAAGTTGCATTCACTCATCCAAGAAATACTTTCTGGACACAAATATTTTTTTCAGATACCAAAGCAGGATTCAAAGTATATGCATTCTAGTTGTTGTTAGCTGCCATCAAGTTGGTTCCGAGTTACGGTGACTTTATGCATAATAAAATGAAAGATTGCCATGTCCTGTAACATCTTCATGATCTTTGGTATTTTGAGTCCATTGTTGCAGCTATTGAGTTATTCCGTCTCACTGAGGGTTTCCCCCATTTTGGTTGGCTCTCTACTTTACCAAACATGGTACCTTTTTCTAGCAATTGGTTTTTCCTGATGACACGTCCAAAGTAAGCAATTTGAAGTCTCACCAGCTGTCATGGATTGAATTGTGTCCCCCCCCAAAATATCTGTCAACTTGCTTAGGTCATGATTCCCTTGTCCGATTCTATGATTGCCTATCATTTTACGATCTGATGTGGTTTCGCTAAGTGTTGTACACCCTATCACTATGATGTAATAAAATGTATTAGCAGAAGTTATGTTGATGAAATCTATAAGATCAGGTAGTGTCTTAAGTGGATCTCTTTTGAGATACAAAAGAGAGAAGTGAGAAGAGAGACATGGAGGCCTCATACCACCAAGAAAGGAGTGCTGGAGCAGAGCATGTCCTTTGGGTCTGAGATTCCTGCACTGAGATGCTCCCAGACCAAGGGAAGATTGATGACAAGGGCATTCCTCCAGGGCAGACAGAGAGAGAAAGCCTTCCCCTGGAGCCGACGACCTGAATTTGGACTTGTAGCCTACTAGACAGTGACAGAATAAATTTTTCGTTGTTAAAGCCATCCTCCTGTGGTATTTCTGATATAGCAGCATTAGATGACTAAAACACCGTCCTAATTTCTAAGGTATATTTTGGTTGTATTTCTTCTAAGACTGCATGAGTAAACATTCATTCTATTGGGAGTCTATGGTATATTCAATATTCTTCATCAACGCTGGAGTTTGCATGCATCAATTCTTTTTCTAGTAGTAGACAGAAATAGATACACATAATTACATATATAGTTAGATGGTGCCTTGCTCTCTGAAGAAAAATTTAAAAAGTAGGGTAAAGGACAAGATAGTAACTGGTTCAGGGATGAAGTCTCTCTATCATTTCTAGAAGCAGACTGCTCAAAGCAAATGAACTGGCTAAAGCCCTGAAATAAGAGATGAGTTAGTATCCAAAGAAGAAACCTCAGCAAAATATAGCTGTAATACAATGAAAGAGCCCAGTGATGTAATAGGAATTGAGGAGCACACAACAATGGAGGCCAGGTGGAGTTGGGCCTTGAGTTTAATTTTAAAAGCTTTCCATTCAACTCAGGTTTTTGTAAAATTGAATAGAACCGTAATAAAATCTAACATACTTTAAATGGATTATTCCATGTGCTTTATGGTACAAAGATGGGCACAGTAAGACAATTTAGATAGATATTACAAAAGTACAGGTGAGTAAGTATGATGACTTGAACCATCAAGTATGGAAAATAGCAAAAGTAGCAAAATCCTGAAGACAATGAGCAAATGCTGAACAATGCATTCTTTGAGAGAACAATGGAGTCAGGGATGCTACTAAAGCTTTGGTTGAATAAAGGCATCATTTATTGATAGGATGAAGATTGAGCAGAAAAATATCTTGGAGAGCCTAATCAACCTTTAAACTTCAAGTATGTCAACTTTGAATACTTAACATATATCCTCATGGAGAGATTAACTTGGAAGTTGATATTCAACCATAGATTTCAGGGAAGAGATTCTATTTGGAGATATAAATTTGGTAGTTGTAAACATAGAGATAGAAATTAAACAATGACATAAACGATTTAGTCAAATGAGAAGTCTGTTTATTTAAATAAGGACACAGCACTGTTCATTTATTACAAAATGTCAGGTATCTGGTAGGGGCTGTTACTTATTTTTTAGTACTACTCTAGCTACTATTGGGCCTTTACATACCTACGTAAGTTTTAGAATTAGTTTGTCATTTTCTTTACAAATTTTGTTGTGATTTTTATTAGATTTGCATAGAATATATAAACAGTATTGATGGAATTTAGTCTTCTTAACCATTAACTTTCTATATCTCAAGAATTATTGAGATTTACCTTCATGTCAATATTATAATTTTATCCGTGAAATCCTTGAGTGGATATGTGTGTTCATGAGTGTAGGAGTGTGTGCATGCATGTGTGTGTTCATATACACCCGTGTAAGTCTGTTCACAGATATACATCAACAAAATATAATCAATAAAATACCAAAAAAACACTGAATAGAAAATACCTAAACTAGAAAGCTACTGAGCCATTAAAATCCAAAGCAAATCACTGTCATGTAATTTTTATGTTACTTTTATCAAAATAGCAAGAAACTTGCAATTCTCATACTTTGTAATATATTGCAGACACAGGGCATAGTGAGGGTAAGGAGTTTCCAGGCCAATCTCTATGTTCAGCCTTTCCCTATCCCAAATTTCAAGATGAATAGATGTTGATGAGTCAGCAGAAATGTCTTCCCCCTCTTGTCTGGCTTTCATATTTGTGGTGCCTAAAAGTATTCTGTACCTTGTCTGCTGCACCCTTGGACTTGGACCCTGGTGCATGTGCCCTCCTCTGCCCCCCTTTTGCGATGCTTCTGTTTAGACAATGGAGAATATAAAATAGAACAAAACCGTGTGATTAATAATAATCATATGAATTCTAGTTGCATGACCAAGAACAAGTTACTTAACCTCTCTGAGCCTCAACTTTGTCATCTGTACAATGGCAGTAACAACAGTAACAGATTCAATAGAAGTAATAGCTTTTGATGTTGTGAGGATTAACTAGTTGCCATCCAACTGATTTCATCTCATGGCAAACCCATACTCTGTAGGGCTTTCAATTGCTGTGACCTTTTGGAGGTAGATCACTAGGTCTTTCTTCTGAGGTGCATCTGGGCAGACTGAAGCCACAAATATTTTGGTTAACAGCAAAAAAAAAAAAAAATTTTTTTTTTTTTTTTAGTGCAACTAGGGACTCCCTGTGAAAGTTAAGTGACTTATTATAAACAAAATGTGTAGAACACTGCTTGGTATATTGTAGTTGCTACTTAATTGTTATCAGAAATTGTTATCAATATATCATGAATATTTATGGCATTATCACTGAAACATTTGATAAAAAGAACAAAAATATAAAGTTGGACAAGCCTCACTTATGCATATTATTTAATACCATAAATCAAATCCCAGAAAATGAATGCTGTCAGTAGATAAAAAAGATACTGCATTTTAAACGTATATTTGTAATTACAAAATTCCTAAGATGGCCCTACAATAGGACCAGTACAATAATCCATTCATTAAAAAATATTAAGTAAGTGCATATTGTTTGTCAACTGCTGTTTCAGGTCCCATAGAAACAGAAGTAAACCATCAGACAAATCTCTGCCCATCAGAAACTTACATTCCAATGTAGAAATACACAAAAAATGCGTATACAAATAGAGATACAGTAAAATTCAAAGTAATGCTAATGCTTACAAAATGAGCAAGGCATTGAAGTAGAATGTTAATTTATAGGTTAAATTAGTTGGTCAGCAAAGTCCTTCCTTAAGAGTGATATCTGAGCAGAGATCTGAAAGAAAGGGGAGAGACAACCAACAGGAAAATATGCAAAAAAAAAAAAAAACGCCAAAATGCTAGGAGAGAGAACCAACCCCAGTCCAAAGGCCTGGAGGCAATGAAACAAAACAAGGAGGATGCACAGCAGAAATCAAGGGAGAGAGGGGTGCTCTGTAGTGAGGTGAGAGATATGTCCAAAAGACTATCATGGCAGCCTAAAGGACTTGGATTTATTTAAAATCTTTGGAAAGATTTGATCAGAGAGACATGTCACCTAATTAATGTTTTAAGAACTTCCCCCTGGTTGTTGTCTGATTAGACTCTAGAGGGAAAAATTGAAGGTTGGGAGAGCAGTTAGGAGGCCCTTGCAGTGTCTGAGCAAGCTGTAGTGGCAGCCAGGCCCTGGGTGTTGGCAAGGGAGTAATTTAGAAGTGGGCAGATATGGAATCTATTCTGAAGATACAACCAACAGAAAGTGTTGTATATAAGATGTTAGAGAAAGAGAGAAGTCAATGATGACTCCAAATTAGAGAAAAATCCTGACATCACATAAGTGGGGGATAAACATTTTTGGTAAAAAATAATACAAATTCCCATAGAACACTAAATACAAACATACTAATTTTTTTTGATAGTCTAGAAGAGGCAGAAAAAAATCTGTAATATGATAAAATGCATACATATTTTAAATGGAAAATAAAACACTGTTAATGTTTTCCATCAATGTTAGAATCAAACATTAAGGATCAAATACTCAACATTTTTCTTGGAAATCGTAGACCTGGATATCATGGCAAACAACACTGGAACCAAAAATATCTTACCTTTGAAAAGCTAGCAAAAACGAACGGTAATTACGTATGATATAATCAACCTGAAACACTATTAGACTCAACTGAAAAATCATATGAACTAAAAAGAATGCTCAGAAAGTATAATTGGCACCCCATTAATATAGATAAAGTATAACCCTGAAGAGTTACAAATTTTATTTTCTCATAAATAAAAAATGCAACAAAATTTATACATTTCCTAAATCTAAATTATCAATTTAGATTTAGGAAATGTATTTTGTGATATTTATATAAAACATTTTTGCCTTGAACTCCACTTAAACTAAATGAAACCCATTGTTATTGAGTTGATTCCAACTTACAGCAACCCTATAAGAGAGATGTAACTGCTCAGTAGGATATTCTTGCTGTACTTCTTCCAAGACAGATTTTTTTTCTCCTTTTGGCAGTCCACGGTACATTAAATATTCTTCACTAAAACCATTATTCAAAGGCACCAACTCTTCTCTGGTCTTCCTTACTCCTTGTCCAGCTTTCACACAGGTGTAAGGCAGTTGAAAACACCATAGCTTGGATCAGGCACTCTGTAGTCCTTAAAGTGACGTCTTTGCTTTTTAACACTTTAAGGAAAGCTTTTGCAGCAGATTTGCCTAAAGTAACACGTCATTTGATTTCTTGAATGCTGCTTTGATTGTCACTCCAAGTAAAATGAAATCCTTGACAAGTTCAATATTTTCTCCTTTTATCTTGACGTTTCTTACTGGTCTGGTTGTGAGGATTTCTGTTTTCTTTATGTTGAGGTGTAATCTATAATGAAGGCTGTGGTTTTTGATCTTTATCACTAAGTGCTTCAAGTCCTCTTCACTTTCAGTAAGCATGGTCTTGTCATCTGCATATCACAGGTTGTTAATGAGTCTTCCTCTAATCCTGATGTCAAGTTCTTCTATACAGTCTGGCTTCTCAGGTTACTTGGTCAGCGCACAGATTGAATAAGTATGGTGAAAAGATACAAACCTGATGCACATCTTTCTTAACTTTAAACCATGAAGTATCCCCTTGTTCTGTTGGAACGATTGCCTCTTGATCTATGTCCAAGTTTCTCATGAGCAAAATTCAGTGCTCTAAATTCCCATTCTTTGCTATGTTATCCATAATTGGTTATGATCCACACAGTTGAATGTCTTTGCATAGTCAATAAAACACAGGTAAACATCTTTCTGGTATTCTCTGCTTTCAGCCAGGATCCATCTGACATCAGCAATGATATCCCTCATTCCATATCCTCTCCTGAATTCGTCTTGAACTTCTGGCAGTTCCCTGTTAATACACTGCTACAGCCACTTTTGAATGATCTTTAGCAAAATTTTGCTTGTATGTGATATTAATGATATTGTTCAAGAATTTCTGCATTTGATTGGACCTCCTTTCTTGGGTATAGGCGTATATATTGGCTCTCTTCCAGTTGGTTGGCCAGGTAGCTCTCTTCCAAATTTCTTGGCATAGACAAGTGAGCACTTCCAGTGCTGCATTTGTTTGTTCAAACATCTCAATTGGTATTCTGTCAGTTCCTGGACCCTTGTTTTTTGCCATTCCTTTCAGCATAGCATGGACTTCTTCCTGCAGTACCATTGGATCTTGATCATATGCTACATCCTGAAATGTTGAACATTGACCAATTAGTTTTGGTATAATGACTCTGTGTATTCCTTCCATCTTTCTCTCGATGTTTCCTGAGTTGTTCAATATTTTGCCCATAGAATCCTTCAATATTGCGACTTGCAGCTTGAATTTTTCTTCAGTTCTTTTGACTTGAGAAATACTGAGAGTTTTCTTCCCTTTTGATTTTCTACCTCCAGATCTTTGCACAGTTCATTATAATATTTTATTTTGTCTTTCAAGCTGCCCTTTGAATCTTCTGTTCAGCTCTTCTACTTCTTAATTTCTTCTATTCCCATTAGCTACCGGATATTTTAGAGCAAGTTTTGAAGTCTCTTTTGACATCCGTTTTGGTCTTTTCTTTCTTTCCTGTCTTTATGATACATATAAACCAAAACCTATTGTCATTGAGTCTATTTTGACAGAGTAGAACTGCCCCATAGGGTTTCCAAAGAGCACCTGGTGGATTCAAACTGCCGACCTTCTGACTGGCAGTCATAGCTCTTAACCACTATGCCACCAGGGTTTCCTATAGCACTCCTCAAATCAACATAAAAGTATAAAAATGAGCAAAATATATGTCAGGAGAGTCCAGTAGAAGATAAGAAGGCACTAATATATTCATGGAAATTTATCTAATTTCACTAAAAAAAAATTTAAATTAAAATGGCAGTTGGAATTCATCATTTTTCCAAATGGTTTAGCAGATATTGGAAGATTTAAAAATAGTAATGGTCCAAGGGAAAGCAGGTGCCCTCAACCATTGTTGCAAATATGGATTGTGAAACTTTGTGATGATATATTTGCAGTTTTCAATATTTATATTTATGCTAGAAATAATCCAAGTTAGGAATTCATAAAATGCACATAGACAATTTTACATACTTCATTACATTTTATAAGAGGATTTTTTGAATCAAAAAAAAAAAAAAAAGGAAAGAATTCCCATGACTGTGAATTTCCATCAGTCAGGCATGAGAACATAATGTCTACTTTGAAAGCATGAGGAAAACTTATATTCTAACCTAGAAAAATATCTATCAAATATAGCTAGACAAGAATGCATCAGATGCAGGCAGGGCCACGACAGTGGAGTAGTCAGATGCTTCTGATAGTCCTTCTTACAACAAAGACCTGAAAAAACAAGTAAACTGATTATATATATGACAAGCTAGGAGCCCTGAACATCAAAGGCAAAGTTAAGAAATTGGACTTAGCAACAGAGGGAGGGAGATATGGTTCAGAAGCAGCAAGAAGTTGCCGGACCTAACTCAGTGTGAACCAGCGCCCCTCATCCCTGATCTGCTGGTGTGACTGCAGAGGGGCTGGCAGTAGCTTTCTGTACACGGTTTCCCCAGCCACAGAGAGCCAGTGGCACAGAGTCTACTCACGCCTCCAGAATCAGAGAAGAACAGCGCTCTCTGCATAAGTGCTAGCATTTAATTCACTGCACAGATCATATACCTCCCCTTTCAAAGGAACTCTCCCCCATTTATCTGATCCCTCACCCCTCTGTCCCAGGCCCCCGAGCTGGCTTCAGTGACATTCGATTTCCCTGGGCCTGAGATAGGTCCTGGCACGCAACCAGAGCCATTGGAGAAGGAACAAATTAACAAAGAGGGAAAAAATAATCTGATGGCTCCTCTAAGCTGGAAACTCAGGGCAGAAGCAGCTCCTGTCCAGGCACTAGTGGTCCATAGACTTTGAATGGCTTTCACCCCTGCATAGAACTGTGTGGCCCATTTCAGGAGCTGGGTTCTTCTTACACTGCATGGGCGTGTGGCCTAAGGTCTGACTTTAACGGTTTCAGCTGTGCAGTGGCGAGGTGGGTTCTTGATGCTTGACACTGCTCTATTAAGCAGGGTCCTCAACTACCCACATCAGGGGCCTGAGGACTGGTGGCTCCACCTATGCCACCTAGCCACCCATATCAGGGATACAAGGATAAGTGGTGTCTCTCAGTCCTTACAGTTAAAAGTATCGGGTGTCAATGGTATGGCTGCAGAGCCCACCCGCTTGTGCACTCTAGAGAACAGGGACGTGTCTTCCTCACAAACGCTCAGGGAAAGGTTGTCAGCCCCCTACCTTGCTCAGAGTGTGACCACCTGATGCAACAAGAGACTTGTGCATACACCAATCGCCACTGCTCCTCAAAGACAGTAGGTGAGAGCCTACACCACACACTTGGTGACCAACTACCTGGAAATATGAGCTGAATCCTTACAAGAAAACTGAATGGACTTCTAGGCTCATATATCTGATAACAGCTCTAGCCATCTGGTGACAGGACATTAGAGCATCAAAGGCTCCATTAATCAAGCCAACTAATTTGAGCAGCCTATTAAGTATTTCAAAACAAAACAGAGCAAGAAGCTAGGACACAGTATGCAAACATACAGAGACAACAGTCAATATCAAATCACATAAAGAAGCAGACGATGATCATGTCAGCAAGCTTCCAAAGCAAAGAATTGAGGAATCTTCCAGATGAAGATATATTCCTAGAATTACCAGAGATAGAATACAAAATATTAATATACAGAACTCTTCAAGATATCAGGAAAGAAAAAAAATAAAAAAGAGATCAGGCAAAATGCAGAACAAGGCAAGGAACACACAGATAAAGCAGTTGAGGGAATTAAGAAGGTTATTCAAGAGAATAACGAAAAATTTAATAGGCTTCAAGAATCCTTAGAGAGACAGCAGTCAGAAACTCAGAAGATCAACAATAAAATTTCAGAATTAGACAACTCAGTAGAAAGTCAAAGGAGCAGAATTCAGGAAGGTGAAGTCAGAATGAGTGAGACTGAAAACAAAATACTTGGCACCAATATATTCAAAGAAAAATCAGATAAAAGAATTTTAAGAAATGAAAAAACCCTAAGAATCATGTGGGACTCTATCAAGAGAAATAGCCTACGAGTAATCAGAGTACCAGAACAGGGAGGAAAAACAGAAAATACACAGAAAATTGTTGAAAATTTGTTGGCAGAAAACCTCCCTGATATCATGAAAGATGAGATATCCATCCAAGATGCTCATCTAACCCCACAGAAGGTAGATCTCAAAAGAAAGATATCAAGACATATTATAGTCAATCTTGCCAAAACCAAAGATAAAAGAGAATTTTAAGAGCAGCTAGGGATAAACAAAAAGTCACCTGCGAAGGACAGTCAGTAAGACTAATCTTGGACTACTCAGCAGAAACCATGCAGGCAAGAAGACAATGGGAGGACATATATAAAGACTTGAAGGGAAAATAATTGCCAGCCAAGAATTATATATCCAGCAAAACTGTCTCAAATATGAAGGTGAATTATGGCATTTCCAGATAAACAGAAGTTGAGGGACATTGCCAAAACCAAACCAAAATTACAAGAAATTCTAAAGGAAATCCTCCAGTTAGAAACTCAATAACATCAGATAACAATCCACGACCAGAACAGAGAACAGGGAAACCAGATATCATCCAAGACAGAGAAATCACAAAACTAAATCAAAGTTAAAATGCTCAGAACAGGGAAACAGACATCAAGAAGTAAAAGATGACAACATTAACTCAAAAAAGAAGGACTAAAAGATATAGTCATAGATCTTTCATATGGAGTATGAAAATAGGGGTAAATATCAAGGTAATCACAAAGGAAAATAACAATCCTGCACATCAAAATAATAATAAAAAAAGAAAAACATGAAGACAGCAAAAACAAAAGCAAAAGCAATGGAAAAGAGGAAAAGACAATATATAAAGAAAAATTACTCAGCACAGAAAATTCAGTGGAAAAAAGAAACTGTCAACAACCCCAAAAAAGGCATCAAAATGACAGCACTAAACTCATACCTAGACATAATTACGCTGAATGTAAATGTACTAAATGCACCAATAAAGAGACAGAGAGTGGCAGAATGGATTAAAAAAAATGATCTGCCTATATGTTGCCTACAAGAGACACACCTTAGACATAAAGATACAAACAAACTAAAACTCAAAGGATGGAAAAGAGATACCAAACAAACAACAACCAAAAAAGAAGAGTGGCAATATTAATTTCTAACAAAATAGACTTTAAAGTCAACTCTACCACAAAGGATAAGGAAGGACCCTTTTGTGCACCCAATGACAGGGCTCCAAAATACATAAAATGAACTCTAAAAGCACTAAAAACAGAGATGGGCAGCTCTACAATAATAGTAGGAGGCTTCAACACACCACTTTTGGTGAAGGACAGAATATCCAGAAAGAAGCTAAATAAAGACAGTGAAAATCTAAATGCCACAATCAACCAACCTGATCTCATAGGCACATACAGAACACCCCACCCAACGGCAGACAAGCATATTTTCTTTTCCAATGCACATGGAACGTTCTCCAGAATAGACCACATATTAGGTCATAAGCAAGTCTTAACAGAATCCAAGACATCAAAATATCTCGAAGCACCTTTTCTGACCGTAAAGGCATAAAAGTAGAAACCAATAACACAAAGCAAGTGAAAAAAAAATCGAACACACAGAAACTGAACAACACCTTGCTGAAATACTACTGGGTTATAGAAGAAATTAAGGATGGAATAAAGAAATTCGTAGAATCAAATGAGAATGAAAACACTTCCTACCAAGACCTGTGGGACACAGCAAAAGCAGTGCTCAGAGGTCAATTTATAGCAATAAATGCACATATCCAAAAGAAGAAAAGGCCAAAATCAAAGAATTATCCCTACAACTCAAAGAAATAGAAAGAAAGCAGCAAAAGAAGTCCTAGGGTACCAGTAGAAACAAAATAATAAAAATTAGAGCAGAATTAAATGAAATAGAAAAAAGAAAAACAATTGAAAGAGTTAACAAGACCAACAGCTGGTTCTATGAAAAGATCAACAAAATCGATAAACCATTGGCCAAATGAACAAAAGAAAAATAGGAGAGAAAGCAAATAACCCAAATAAGAAATGAGATCGGCAATATTACAACAGACCCAACTGAAATTAAAAGAATCATAACAGAATATTATGAAAAATTGTACTCCAACAAATTTGAAAACCTAGAAGAATTGGATAAATTTCTAGAAACACACTACCTACCTAATCTAACACAAACAGATATAGAACAACTAAATAAACCTATAACAAAAGAAGAAAAGATAATTAAAAATTCCCAATAAATAAAAGCCCTGGCCCTGATGACTTCACTGGAGAATTCTACCAAACTTTCAGAGAAGTGTTAACACCACTACTATTAAAGGTATTTCAGAACATACCAAAGGATGGAATACTCCCAATCTCATTCTAAAAAAAAAAGACACCACAAAAAAAAGAAAATTACAGACCAATATTCCTCATGAACTTAGACACAAAAACCCTCAGCAAAATTCTAGCCAACAACATATTGAAAAAGTAATTCACCATGACCAAGTAGGATTCATACTAGGTATGCTGAGATGGTTTAACATTTAAAAAACAATCAGTGTAATCCATCATATAAATAAAAGACAAGAACCACATGATCTTATGGATTAATGCAGAAAAGGCATTTGACAAAGTCCAACACCCATTCATGATAAAGACTCTCAGCAAAATAGGAATAGAAGGAAAATTCCTCCACATAATAAAGGGCATTTATGTAAAGCCAACAGCCAACAGCACCCTAAATAGAGCAAGTCTGAAATCATTCCCCTTGAGAACGGGAACCAGACAAGGATGCCCTTTATCATCACTTTTATTCAACATTGTTCTGGAGGTCCTAGCCGGAGCTATTAGTCTAGGGGAAAAAAAAAAAAAAGCATCCAAATTGGTAAGGAAGAAATAAACTATCTCTATTTGCAGATGATATGATTTTATACACAGAAAACCCTAAAGAATCCACAAGAAAACTACTGGAACTAATAGAAGATTTCAGCAAAGTATCGGGACACAAGATAAACATGCAAAAACCAGTTGGATTCCTCTATATGAGCAAAGAGAAAGTCAAAGAGGAAATCATGAAATGAATACCATTTACAATAGCCCCAAGAAGATTAAATACTTAGGAACAAATCTAACCAGAGACACAAAAGACCTATACAAAGAAAACTATGAGACACTGCTACAAGAAACCGAAAGAGACCTACATAAGTGAAAAAACATACCTTGTTCTTCAATGGGAAGACTCAAGATTGTGAAAATGTTTATTCTACTCCAAGCAATCTGTAGATAAATGCAAGCCTGATCCAAACTCCAATGGCATTTTTTAATGAGATGGAGAAACAAATCACCAAGTTCATATGGAAAGGGAATAGGCCGTAGATAAGTAAAACAGTACTGAAAAATTAGAACAAAGTGGGAGGCCTCACACTACCTGATTTTAGTGCATATCATAACACCAGGGTAGTCAAAACAGCCTGGTACTGGCACAACAGCAGGTACATAGACCAATGGAACAGAATTGAGAATTCAGACATAAATTCATCCATGTATGAGCAGCTTGTATTTAACAAAGGCCCAAAGTCCATTAAATGGAGAAAAGACAGTCTCTTTAACAAATGGTGCTGGAATAACTGGATATCCATCTGCAAAAAAATGAAACAAGACCCATACCTCTCACACCATGCAGAAAAACTAACTCAAAATGGATCAAAGACCTAAATATAAAATCTAAAATGATAAAGATCATGGAAGAAAAAATAAGAAGAACTCTAGTAGCCCTCAAACATAGCATAAACAGTATACAAAACATTGTCAACAATGCACAAACACTGGAAGGTAAAGTCGATAACTGGGAGCTTCTAAAAATGAAACACTTATCCTCATCCAAAGGAAGGCCTCACCAAAAGAGTAAAAAGACTACCTATAGACTGGGAAAAAAAATTTTGGCTACAACAAATCCGATCAGTGTCTAAATCTTTAAAATCTACAAGATACTGCCAAACTTCAACAACAAAAAGACAAATAAACCAACTAAAAAATGGGCAAAGGGTATGAACAGAAACTTCACCAAATAAGACGTTCAGGCGGCTAACAGCTACGTTAGGAAACGCTCATGATCAATAGCCTTTAGAGAAATGCAAATCAAAACTACAATCAGATACCATCTTACCACAACGAAGCTGGCTCTAATCTAAAAAACACAAAATAACAAATGTTGGAGAGGTTGTGGAGAGACTGGAACACTTATACACTGCTGGTGGGAATGTAAAATGGTACAACCACTTAGGAAATCGATTTGGCGTTTCCTTAAAAAGATAGGAGTACCATACGATCCAGCAATCCCACTCCTTGGAATATAGTGTAGAGAAATAAGAGCCCTACAAGAATAGATATATGCACACCCATGTTCACTGCAGCACTGTTACAATAGCAAAGAGATGGAAACAATCAAGGTGCCCACCAATGGATAAATGGATAAACAAATTATGGTATATTCACACAATGGAATAGGATGGAACAATAGAGAAAAACAATGAATCCATGAAACATCTCATAACATGTAGGAATCTGGAAGGCAGTATGCTGATTGAAATTAGTCAGTCGCAGGACAAATATTGCATGAGACCACTATTATAAGAACTCAGGAAAAGGTTTAAACACAGAAGAAAACATTCTATGATGATTATGAGAATGGGGAAGGAGGAAGAGGGATATTCACTAATTACGGAGTAAAAAAAAAAAAATTACGGAGTAGACAAGAATTATTTTAGGTGAAGGGAAGGACAACACACAATACAGGGGAAATCAGCACAACTGGATTAATCCAAAAGCTAAGCAGTTTCCTGAATACAACGAAACACTTTGAGGGACAGAGTAGCAAGGGTGGGGGTCTGGGGACCGTGGTTCAGGGGACATCTAGGTCAACTAACATAACAAATTGTGTTAAGAAAGTATTCCACATCCCACTTTGATGAGTGGTGTCTGGGGTCTTGAAAGTTAGCAAGCGGCCATATAAGATGTATCAATTGATCTCAATCCGCCTGGAGCAAAGGAGAATGAAGAACACCAAAGACTCAAGGAAATAACTAGATGGTGCCCGGTTACCACCAATGACTGCACTGAAAGGGAACACAACAGAGAATCTCTGATGGAGCAGGAGAAAAGTGGAATGCAGACCTCAAATTCTAGTAAAAGAGACCAGGCTAAACGGTCTGACTGAACACTGGAAGGACTCCAGAGGTCATGGCCCTTGGACTCTCTGTTAGCCCAAAACTAAAACCCTTCCGAAGCCACTTCTGCAGACAAAGATTAGACTGGACTATAAGACATAAAATGAAACTGGTGAGGATTGTGCTTCTTAGCTCAAGTAGACACATTGTGACTGTGTGGGTATGGCCTGTCTGGAGGCGAGATGAGAAGGCAGAGGGGGACAGGAACTGGATGAATGGACACAGGAAATACACAGGGGAGAAAGAAGGAGAGTGCTGTCACATTGTAGGGAGAGCAACTAGGATCACCTTAACCATGTCTGTGTAAGTTTTTTGTATGAGAAACTTACTCGAATTGTAAACTTTCACTTAAAGCACAATAAAAAGAATACTTAATATTAAAAAAAAGAATTGTTATCCATACACATTTGCTAAATATTTACTTCTGAAAACTTCCGTATACCATAACTTCCCCATTACCCTCACTCTGTTTATGATTTTTAAACTAAGCTCAAAAATTTCAAATTAGAACAATTTTATATCTTGCTATTATTATTTCACTTAAAGTAAATTTATTGCCAATCATAGCTTTTATAACAAAATATTAATTCTTTTTCCTTTGCAAATAATTCATTTGATTGGACTATATATATATACATTTTTTCTCAATGAGTCCATTTTTCAATTTCTTGTTTATAATTTCTTTTCTTATCCACTCCAAGCCTGGAAATACAATTTACAGAATGTAGTAGCAAGTTTTGATATAAGACCCTGGATTCACTTTGGGAACCCTGGTAACATAGCGGTTAAGAGCTACAGCTACAAACCAAAAGGTTAGCAGTTCAAATCCACCAGGTACTCCTTGGAAACCCTATGGAGCAGTTCTACTCTGTCGTGTAGGGTTGGTAGGAGTCAGAACCCACTCGATGGCAACGAGTTTTAGGGAACTTACTTTTTGCTACATAAAAAAAGAAAATATAGCCACCAATTTACATATTATTTAGGTCAACAGTTAGGTTATCAAACACTTATCATTTATTAGTCACTGTGCAGGTCATGGTGCCACGAATAGTGATGTTTATGGTCTCCAGATACCAAAAGAAAAATGAGTAGTGATGGTGAACATTTAGAAATTTATTTCATCTAATAAAAAGTAAATACTTTTTTTCTGATTTTGGTGCTCTACCCACTATCATCTGATGCCTATAGCCACGTTTTCTTAGCATTAGAAATATTTGTTTGTTTTTCTGTGAAAGTAATTTACTAGTGAGAGCACCTTTCGTGAGGAAAGGGGTCATGTGCACCCTCTGAGGGAGGCTGAGGAATATACTCAGCATTGCATAATCCAGTATATCAGCTGATGCCTTATTGTTTTCCTTGGCAATTTTATTGCATACTCCCAGAAATAAAACAAATTAAGAGAACAGTTTATTGTGATACACTCAGTGACTATTTTTGAAAGCTGGAAGGATATATTTATTTTTACCTTTCAAATATTTTTGATATGAAAATAAAATGGCAGAAATCTTAATGAAAAGTATAATTTCTGGGATTATATCCTTCTCTTTGGGACTCCTAATTAATTCTATAAAACTTGAGAAGAACAAAAGAATTTATTTTGTATTCTCCTATGTAATTTCCATCTATCCTATATCAGTATTTTTGAAGATTGGGTTACTTCAGAGTTTATGTCTTATTTTGTTAGAAAAAATTTTAAAAACTACCAAATTATTTTAACATTGGTCTTTACCACTTATACACAAATCTAATTCCCCTTCAACACTGAAATTTTACCCTCTGTGTACTTAGCTACATTCCCAAATTTCTCACTGGAATGACAAGATTTTGTTAATTTTAGATGAGTGGAATCACAAACATGAATTCTTGTCTAGAATGTGGGCAATTAGTTATAATATTCTAGTTTATGCTGTAGTATAACACCAGTGATTTAAAAAAATCTCTGTCATAAAACCACAATAGTGGATTTCTGGATCACGCTGCATGTTATCTTGGGATTTGTCCTCCCTCAGGGACACAGGCTGATGATGCTTCCCTCATTGTGAAGCAACAGCAATTTATGGAAGATGTAAAACTCAAAACCCAGTGCCGTCGACTCAATTCTGACTCATAGCGACCCTATAGGACAGAGTAGAACTGCCCCATAGAGTTTCCGAGACATAAAGAACATGGAATTTCACTCACTGGCTCTTAATTCTTGCCATGGGTTACACATGTCACTTGCACTGATGTTTCACAGTCCACACCTAACTTCAAAGAAAAGGGAAGTGCAATCTAAACTTGAGCCAGGAAGGATGAAGATCAGATGACTAACCCACATTCCTAATCAAGTAGTTCACCCTTCTGGGTCCCAACTCCTCTCCAAAGGAGACAATCAAATGTCCCATTCAGTCATGGAATAAGCTCAAAGCCCAGGATCTCTTGGTGATAAGCAGTCACCAATAAGGTCCATCTTTTATCTGATGACCTGTGAATTATCTAAATTTCCCAGTTATCCAAATATCCAGCATGTCTTGGTTGGACAGGGACAGGATAACAGAAATAAACAGTGGTATTAGGAAAGAAAGAATGAGATATCCACAGGAATCGTGGGTCCCCAGAAATTCTGAAATTCCATTAGGCAGACATTTAAAGGCCCACTATATTTCTGATGAGGAATAGTCACTGATAAGGCCACTTTTCTGCCTCCTTGGAGTAGTTTTCACATTTCATTTTTTTGATAGCATTGCCCCTGGATCTTCTCTCTGAGATATGCTTTTTAAAAGATTCATATTGCCTTATCTGCCATGATGCAAAACCCAAAAAAACCCACTGCTGTTGAGTCGATTCTGACTCATAGCGACCCGATAGGACAGAGTACAACTGCCCCATAGAGTTTCCAAGGAGCGCCTGGTGGACTCGAACTGCCAACCTTTTGGTTAACAGCCATAGCACTTAACCACTACGCCACCAGGGTTTCCTATCTGCCTTGATAATTGTGGAATATACTCTTATGGTTGCTAAAGAGTTTTTTCAACTAACTTTCTGCCCATGGTGATTGGAGTCTGTGATAAAGAGACTATCATTTGACAAGTATTTACTGCCTTCTGCTGATCACATGAGGAGCACACTTCTTCACTCCATCACGCGTTAACCTAGTGATGTGATAAACTTTGCTGAATAGCATGTGGCTGAAAGTGTCTGTATACCACTTCCAAGCCTAGAGTTTCAGCGATATTATATTTTCATATTTCTCTATTGTTTCTTCCATCATCATGAGAAGAAAATGTCTCCAGTAGGTTGTCTCTTTCAAAAACTTATTTAAGTTTTCTAAGCCTAATTTCCTCATCTAAAAACCAGTTATCAGGAGAGAGATCACTAGCTATTTCAAAAGAGAGAACAGAATTCAGATAAGTACTTCAATAGGAGATGAAGGAATCAAGGAGCCAAACAAGGGAAGCTGAATCAACCTAGAGACTCCCATCAGTATGTTGCTCCCAACACCCTGGAAACCGTCAAACAGCAGGACAAGATGGCTTCCAGGATGCCATGGGTGGGGCCCTCATGCAGAACCCAGAACCAAGGTGAGGACCAGCAGACAATATTTGAAACCATGAAGAGAGTGGCTATTTATTCGAAGTGAAATCATGGCGAGCCACGGTTACTTCCAGGAACTATAGTTGAAGTGGGGAAAGAGAGAAGGAGAAATTTGCTGACTTATGTTCTATAGCCTTTCTAATCTTCCGACAGTCTTACATTGTGATTTCCTACAAGAAATATGCTGGCAAAGGATCTTGGGAAATGTAGTTCTCCTTGGTATAGAGTCAAATAAAGTCAGTGAAAATATCTGAAAACCAAGGAGCATTACAAAACATGCTGGCTAATATGAAAAAATAAAAACCAGTCATGTTGAGTCAATTACAACTCATAGCAACCGTATAGGGCAAAGCAGAACTGCCTTGTAGGGTTTTCAAGGAGCAGCTGGTGGATTTGAACTGCCAACCTTTTGATAAGTGTCAGCTTTTAACCACTGAACCACCAGGACTCCAAGCTAATAATCCAAAAAAAAATAGAGCCTGTCTTATATGGTGTGTGTGAGCATCTTCATATCTAGAGTTTTTTTTCTTAAAATCTGCTTTGTTTAATATTTTATAGCTAAACCACCTTTCCTTTTAATTAATATTTGTCTTATGTATCTTTTTGACCTTTTAAATTTCATATATTCTTTGTCTTTATATTTAAATATGCCTCCTTAAAATTTCACTCAAGTAAAATTTTGCTGAAGATAATTAAAAAATGGCTGCAGCAGTACATCAACAGGAAACTGCCAGAAATTCAAGCCGATTCAGAAAAGGATGTGGAAACTAATGGGCCGCAACTACCACAGTCTCCACCAGACTGAGTCCAGCATAACTAGATGGTGCCCAGCTACCACCACCGACTGCTCTGACAAGGATCACAATAGAGGGTCCAGGACAGAACTGGAGAAAAATGCAGAACAAAACTATAACTTACAAAAAAAGACCATACTTACTGGTCTGACAGAGACTGGAGAAACCTCGAGAGTATGGACCCTAAGTGTCCTATTAAATCAGTACTGAAGTCACTCCTGAGGTTCACCCTTCAACCAAAATTTAGACAGACCCGTAAAACAAATCAAGACTAAATGGGCACACCAACCCAGGGGCAAGGATGAGAAGGCTGGAGGGAACAGGAAAGCTGATAATGGGGAACCCAAGGTTGACATGGGTAGAATGTTGACATGGTGTAGGATTGGCAACCAATGTGACAAAACAATATGTGTATTTATTGCCTAATGAGATATTAATTTGCTCTGTAAATCTTCATCTAAAGCATAATTTAAAAAAGAGATAGAAAAATCAAAATATCCACCTGATAACATTTGGGAATTACTATTATTTCCATCATTGCTATCACATAATAACAATTATAACATGTTTATTGTTAATTATAATTACAACATTTATTGTGCACTGTCAGGAACAGTACCAAGTACTTTTCATACATTGCACGTTCCATGCACGTATTTACCCCATGAAGTAGGTGCTATTTTCACATCCAGAGTCCTGTGGATAGTAATGGGTAGGAATGTAAACCTAGGTTGAAATTCTTAACCACTGTTACATTAACTTCAGTTCTACTTCTGGCCACGGTGGTTCTGTTTTTGTATATTAATTGATTAAATGTATTGAGGAAGACTGAGACTATAAACCCAGAGAGATAAATTTGAATATGTAAGTATATAGCCAGTGGAAGGATCTCAAAGATAATGGAATCAGGGTATTATAATGAAGAAAGATCTGGATCATTGGGATGGCAGACCAAAGAGTAAGAAACACTAACTCTTCAGATGAACTATGTGAGCACTACCCAACTGGCACAATGGTAAGTTCCATCACGTGTCTTGTCAAAGAACATATGACATACTGAAGCCATATACAGCTGTATTTCTGTATGACTTGATTCTGATCCATTGGGCAGACAACCATGTATAATGACTCTGATCTACAAGAAACATGTGCTCTGTGTGCTAGGCTTTGGGTACACAGATATACGTTCCCTTCTTCTTCTTCTTTTTTTTAGAATAAGTTGTGGTTAAATAAATATTAAAATAAAAAAATCCTGATTTGAAAGAAAAAAATAAAGAAAATGACACGGAAGGAGGGATATAATTGCTGATGTCTGGTGGATCTTGGCTAAAAGCTGAGAATACCAGAAAGATGTTTATTGTTGTTGTTATTAGGTGCAGTGGAGTTGCTTCCAACTCATAGCAATCCTATGTACCACAGAAAGAAACACTGTCCGGTCCCATGCCATACTTACAATCGTTGTTATACTTGAGCCCATAGTTGCAGACACTGTGTCAATCCATCTCATTGAGGGTCTTCCTCTTTTAAAAGCTGACCCTGTACTTTACCAGGCATGATGTCCTTCTCCAGGGACTGATCTCTTCTGACAACATGGCCAAAGTATGTAAGATGCAGTATCACCATGCTGGCTTCTAAGGAGCATTCTGGCTGTACTACTCCCAAGACAGATTTGTTTGTTCTTTTGGTATATTAAATATTCTTTGCCAACACCACAATTCAAAGGCATCAATTCTTCTTCGGTCTTCCTTATTCATTGTCCAGCTTTCACATGCATGTGAGGCAATTGAAAATATCACTAATGCTTGGAACCTGAAATACACGAAGTATGAATCTAGGAAAATTGGAAATCTTCAAAAACGAAATGGAACACATAAGCATCGATATCCTAGGCATTAGTGAGCTGAAATGGACTGGTATTGGCCATTTTGAATCGGACAACACATAGCCTACTATGACGGAAATGACAACTTGAAGAGGAATGGTGTTACATTCATCGTCAAAAAGAACAATTCAGAGGCGGGGCCAAGATGGTGGACTAGGTGGACGCTACCGCGGATCCCTCTTGCAACAAAGACTCAGAAAAACAAGTGAATCGATCACATACATAACAACCTACAAACTCTGAACAACAAACACAGACTTAGAGACAGAGAACGAACAAATACGGGCAGACAGCGATCGTTTTCAGAACCAGGAGCCAGCGTACCAGGCAGGTGACCTTCGGAGCCCGATCTGGGGCAGAGCCCAGGGGGGCAGACGGCACAGACAAGGGCCCCAGCCCTACCCCCCGAGCTCATCCCGGGAGGGAGCCTAGCCGGTTGGCACGGGCGGCGTAGTGGCGCAGCCAGTGGGAGAAGCACCCGGGAGGCAGTGACTGATCTTGGAGCGGGGAGAGCAGCGTCCCAGCCAGGGAGCCGTCCCACTGGGATTTTGGCTGGCGCGGGCTGGGCGTGAGCGCGGGGACCAGTTATATTTGTCAGAATTGACCCCG
This sequence comes from Loxodonta africana, assembly GCF_030014295.1. Lineage (NCBI taxonomy): Eukaryota > Metazoa > Chordata > Mammalia > Proboscidea > Elephantidae > Loxodonta > Loxodonta africana. The sequence goes on along the minus strand of NW_026974915.1, from coordinate 318,111 downwards.
GGGGCGGGCCCAGCCGTTCGTGCGGGCGATGCCCACCCAGTTAGCGAAAGCGGAACGGCGCGCCGGAGGGAGAAGTCCCCGAGAGGAAGTGACTGGTCTTGGAGCGGGGAGAGCAGCGTCCCAACCGGGGAGCTGTCCTGCCGGGATTTTGGCGGGCGTGGGTGGAGCATGAACACAGGGATCAGCTCTATATTCTAAGGTGCTACACTCCTAGATCTCTGATCCCTCCCCAGGCGGCTCCATTAACATCCAAATACCCTGAGCCAGAGGGAGAATTCAGATAGGGATCTGACTGCATTTTTTTTTAGCTGATTACCTGGAAAAACTAGTTTCCCAGTGATGGCTCGGAGACAGCAGTCCATATCAAACCACATAAAGAAACAGACCATGACAGCTTCTCCAACCCCCCCAAACAAAAGAATCAAAATCTTTCCCAAATGAAGATACAATCCTGGAATTATCAGATACAGAATATAAAAAACTAATTTACAGAATGCTTAAAGACATCACAAATGAAATTAGGCTAACTGCAGAAAAAGCCAAGGAACACACTGATAAAACTGTTGAAGAACTCAAAAAGATTATTCAAGAACATAGTGGAAAAATTAATAAGTTGCAAGAATCCATAGAGAGACAGCATGTAGAAATCCAAAAGATTAACAATAAAATTACAGAATTAAACAATGCAATAGGAAGTCAGAGGAGCAGACTCGAGCTATTAGAATGTAGACCGGGACTTCTGGAGGACCAGGGAATCAACACCAACATAGCTGGAAAAAAATCAGAAAGAAGAATTTAGAAAAATGAAGAAACCCTAAGAATCATGTGGGACTCTTATCAAGAAGGATAACTTGCGAGTGATTGGAGTCCCAGAACAGGGAGGGGGGACAGAAAACAGAGAAAATAGTTGAAGAACTCCTGACACAAAACTTCCCTGACATCATGAAAGACGAAAGGATATCTATCCAAGATGCTCACCAAACCCCATTTAAGATTGATCCAAAAAGAAAAACACCAAGACATATTATCATCAAACTTGCCAAAACCGAAGACAAACAGAAAATTTTAAAAGCAGCCAGGGAGAAAAGAAAGGTTTCCTTCAAGGGAGAATCAATAAGAATAAGTTCAGACTACTCAGCAGAAACGATGCAGGCAAGAAGGGAACGGGACGACATATACAGAGCACTGAAGGAGAAAAACTGCCAACCAAGGACCATATATCCAGCAAAACTCTCTCTGAAATATGAAGGCGAAATTAAGATATTTACAGATAAACACAAGTTTAGAGAATTTGCAAAAACTAAACCAAGACTGCAAGAAATGCTAAAGGAGATTGTTTGGCCTGATGACCAATAATATCAGGTACAAGCACAATACAAGGTCACAAAACAGAACGTCCTGATATCAATGCAACTCAAATAGGGAAAGCACAAAAACAAATTAAGATTAATTCTAAAAAATAAATAAATAAACAAAATAATACACATAACAGGGAATCATGGAAATCAATAGATAAACGATCACAATAATCAAAAAGAGGGACTAAATATAGGAGGCATTGAACGGCCAGATGGAGAGTGATACAAGGCGATATAGAACGACACAAGTTAGGTTTTTACTTAGAAAAATAGGGGTAAATAATAAGGTAACCACAAAAAGGAATATCAGTTCCATAACTCAAGAAAAAAGCCAAGAAAAACGTAACGACTCAACTAACATAAAGTTAAACATTATGAAAATGAGGATCTCACAATCTACTAAGAAAAACATCTCAGCACAAAAAAGTATGTGGAAAAATGAAATGGCCAACAACTCACACGAAAAGGCATCAAAATGACAGCACTAAAAACTTATTTATCTATAATTACGCTGAATGTAAATGGACTAAATGCACCAATAAAGAGACAGAGAGTCACGGACTGGATAAAGAAACACGATCCATCTATATGCTGCCTACAAGAGACACACCTTAGACTTAGAGACACAAACAAACTAAAACTCATAGGATGGAAAAAAAATATCAAGCAAATAATAAGCAAAAAAGAAGAGGAGTAGCAATATTAATTTCTGACAAAATAGACTTTAGACTTAAATCCGCCACAAAGGATAAAGAAGGACACTATATAATGATAAAAGGGACAATTGATCAGGAAGACATAACCATATTAAATATTTATGCACCCAATGACAGGGCTGCAAGATACATAAATCAAATTTTGACAGAATTGAAAAGTGAGATAGACACCTCCACATTTATAGTAGAAGACTTCAACACACCACTTTCGGAGAAGGACAACACATCCAGTAAGAAGCTCAATAGAGACACGGAAGACCTACTTACAACAATCAACCAACTTGACCTCATTGACTTATACAGAACTCTCCACCCAACTGCTGCAAAATATACTTTTTTTTCTAGTGCACATGGAACATTCTCTAGAATAGACCACATATTAGGTCATAAAACAAACCTTTGCAGAATCCAAAACATCGAAATATTACAAAGCATCTTCTCAGACCACAAGGCAATGAAGCTAGAAATCAATAACAGAAAAACTGGGGAAAAGAAATCAAATACTTGGAAAATGAACAATACCCTGCTGAAAAAAGACTGGGTTATAGAAGACATCAAGGAGGGAATAAGGAAATTCATAGAAAGCAACGAGAATGAAAATACTTCCTATCAAAAGCTCTGGGACACAGCAAAAGCAGTGCTCAGAGGCCAATTTATATCGATAAATGCACACATACAAAAAGAAGAAAGAGCCAAAATCAGAGAACTGTCCCTACAACTTGAACAAATAGAAAGTGAGCAACAAAAGAACCCATCAGGCACCAGAAGAAAACAAATAATAAAAATTAGAGCCGAACTAAATGAATTAGAGAACAGAAAAACAATTGAAAGAATTAACAAAGCCAAAAGCTGGTTCTTTGAAAAATTAACAAAATTGATAAACCATTGGCTAGACTCACTAAAGAAAAACAGGAAAGGAAACAAATAACCCGAATAAGAAACGAGAAGGACCACATCACAACAGAACCAAATGAAATTAAAAGAATCATTTCAGATTACTACGAAAAATTGTACTCTAACAAATTTGAAAACCTAGAAGAAATGGATAAATTCTTGGAAAAATACTACCTACGTAAACTAACACATTCAGAAGTAGAACAACTAAATAGACCCATAACAAAAAAAGAGATTGAAACGGTAATCAAAAAACTTCCAGCAAAAAAAAGTCCTGGCCCAGACTGCTTCACTGCAGAGTTCTACCAAACCTTCAGAGAAGACTTTACACCACTACTACTGAAGGTATTTCAAAGCATAGAAAAACACGGAATTCTACCCAACTCATTCTATGTAGCTACTATCTCCCTGATACCAAAACCAGGTAAAGACATTACAAAAAAAGAAAATTATAGACCTATATCCCTCATGAACATAGATGCAAAAATCCTCAACAAAATTCTAGCCAATAGAATCCAACAACACATCAAAAAAATAATTCACCCTGATCAAGTGGGATTTATACCAGGTATGCAAGGCTGGTTTAATATCAGAAAAACCATTAATGTACTCGATCACATAAATAAAACAAAAGATAAAAACCACATGATCTTATCAATAGATGCACAAAACGCATTTGACAAAGTTCAACACCCATTTATGATAAAAACTCTTACCAAAATAGAAATTGAAGGAAAATTCCTCAACATAGTAAAGGGCATCTATGCAAAGCCAACAGCCAATATCACTCTAAATGGAGAGAACCTGAAAGCATTTCCCTTGAGAACGGGAACCAGACAAGGATGCCCTTTATCACCGCTCTTATTCAACATCGTACTTGAAGTCCTAGCCAGGGCAATTAGGCTAGACAAAGAAATAAAGGGTATCCAGATTGGCAAGGAGGAAGTAAAGCTATCACTATTTGCAGATGACATGATCGTATACATGGAAAACCCTAAGGAATCCTCCAGAAAACTACTGAAACTAATAGAAGAGTTTGGAAGAGTCTCAGGTTATAAAATAAACATACAAAAATCACTTGGATTCCTCTACATCAACAAAAAGAACATCGAAGAGGAAATCACCAAATCAATACCATTCACAGTAGCCCCCAAGAAGATAAAATACTTAGGAATAAATCTTACCAAGGATATAAAAGACCTATACAAAGAAAACTATAAAACTCTGCTACAAGAAATTCAAAATGACATACTTAAGTGGAAAAACATACCTTGCTCATGGATAGGAAGACTTAACATAGTAAAAATGTCTATTCTACCAAAAGCCATCTATACATATAAAGCACTTCCAATCCAAATACCAATGTCATATTTTAAGGGGATAGAGAAACAAATCACTAATTTCATATGGAAGGGAAAGAAGCCCCAGATAAGCAAAGCATTACTGAAAAAGAAGAAGAAAGTGGGAGGCCTCACTCTACCTGATTTTAGAACCTATTATACAGCTACAGTAGTCAAAACAGCCTGGTACTGGTACAACAACAGGCACATAGACCAGTGGAACAGAATTGAGAACCCAGATATAAATCCATCCACATATGAGCAGCTGATATTTGACAAAGGACCAGTGTCAGTCAATTGGGGAAATGATAGTCTTTCTAACAAATGGTGCTGGCATAACTGGATATCCATTTGCAAAAGAATGAAACAGGACCCATACCTCACACCATGCACAAAAACTAACTCCAAGTGGATCAAGGACCTAAACATAAAGACTAAAACGATAAAGATCATGGAAGAAAAAATTGGGACAACCCTAGGAGCCCTAATACAGGGCATAAACAGAATACAAAACATTACCAAAAATGACGAAGAGAAACCAGATAATTGGGAGCTCCTAAAAATCAAACACCTATGTTCATCTAAAGACTTCACCAAAAGAGTAAAAAGACCACCTACAGACTGGGAAAGAATATTCAGCTATGACATCTCAGACCAGCGCCTGATCTCTAAAATCTACATGATTCTGTCAAAACTCAACCACAAAAAGACAAACAACCCAATCAAGAAGTGGGCAAAGGATATCAACACACATTTCACTAAAGAAGATATTCGGGCAGCCAATAGACACATGAGAAAATGCTCCCGATCATTAGCCGTTAGAGAAATGCAAATTAAAACTACGATGAGATTCCATCTCACACCAACTAGACTGGTATTAATCCAAAAAACACAAAATAATAAATGTTGGAGAGGCTGTGGAGAGATTGGAACTCTCATACACTGCTGGTGGGATTGTAAAATGGTACAACCACTTTGGAAATCCATCTGGCGTTATCTTAAACAGTTAGAAATAGAACTACCATACAACCCAGAAATCCCACTCCTGGGAATATACCCTAGAGATACAAGAGCCTTCACACAAACAGATATATGCACACCCATGTTTATTGCAGCTCTGTTTACAATAGCAAAAAGCTGGAAGCAACCAAGATGTCCGTCAATGGATGAATGGGTAAATAAATTGTGGTATATTCACACAATGGAATACTATGCATCGATAAAGAACAGTGACGAATCTCTGAAACATTTCATAACATGGAGGAATCTGGAAGGCATTATGCTGAGCGAAATGAGTCAGAGGAAAAAGGTCAAATATTGTATAAGACCTCTATTATAAGATCTTGAGAAATAGAAAAAACGGAGAACACATACTTTTGTGGTTACAAAGGGGGGAGGGAGGGAGAGGGTTTTTTATTGATCAATCAGTAGATATGAACTGCTTTGGGTGAAGGGAAAGACAACACACAATACAAGGAAGGTCAGCCTAATTGGCATGAGAAGGACTGGTCAGCGGGGGGGAGAGAGATGCTGATGAAGAGTGAGCCAATTAAATTAGGTGGACACTGCAGAGTGTGTTGGCAACTCTTGACTGGAGGGGGGATGGGAAGATAGAGAGAGAGGGAAGATGGCAAAATTGGCACGAAACGAGAGACTGAAAGGGTTGACTCAATAGGGGGAGAGCAAGTGGGAGAAGGGAGTAAGATGTATGTAAACCTACATGTGACAGACTGATTAGAATGGTAAATGTTCACTTGAAGCTTAATAAAAATTAATTAAAAAAAAAGAAAAAAGAATAATTCAAGGTCTATCCTGAAGTACAGTGCTGTCAGTGATAGGATAATATCCATAGGCGTATAAGGAAGACCAGTTAATATGACTATCATTCAAATTCACACAGTAACCACTAAGAACAAAGTTGAAGAAATTGAAGATTTTTTTCAGTTTCTGTAGTCTGAAATTGATTGAACATGCAATCAGGATGCACTGATAATTACTGGTGATTGGAATGTGAAAGTTGGAAACAAAGAAGAACAATTGGTAGTTGGAAAATACGGCCTTGGTGATAGAAACAATGCCGGAGATTGAATGATAGAGTTTTGCGAGACCAATGACTTCTTCATTGCAAATACCTTTTTTCACCAACATAAACGGCGACTATGCACATGGACCTCGCCAGATGGAATACACAGAAATCAAAACGACTACATCTACGGAAAGAGACAAAGGAAAAGCTCAATATCATCAGTCAAAACAAGGCCAGGGGCTGACTGTGGAACAGAAAGATTTTTATCTGTGTTAATTATTGACTATTCAAAGGCATTTGACTGAGTAGACCATAACAAATTTTGGATAACATTGCAAAGAGTGGGAATTCCAGGGCAGTTAATTTTGCTCATGTGGATTCTCTACATAGACCAAGAGGCAGTAATTGCAACACAACAATGGGACACTGCTTAGTTTGAAATCAGAAAAGATGTGCATCAGGATTGTATCCTTTCACCACACTTATTCAATCTGTATGCTGAGCAAGTGATCTGAGATGGACTATATGAAGAAGGCAGCATCAGGATTAGAGAAAAACTCATTAACAACCTGCAATATGCAGAACACACAGCCTTGCCTGTTGAAAGTGAAGAGGACTTGAAGCACTTGCTGATGAAGATCAAAGACTACAGCCTTCAGTATGAATTGCACCTCAAAATAAAGAAAACAAAAATCCTCACAACTGGACCAGTAACCAACATGATGATAAACGGAGAAAATACTGACGTCGTCAAGGACTTAATTTTACTTTGATCTACATTTAACTCCAATGGAAGCAGCAGTCAAAAAAATCAAAGGATGTATTGCATTTGGCAAATTGGCTGCAAAAGCCCTCTTTAAAGTGTTAAAAAGCAAAAATGTTGCTTTGAGGACTAAGGTGCACCTGACCCAAGCCATTGTATTTTCAGTTGCCTCTTATGCATGTGAAAGATGGACAATGAGTAAGGAAGACCAAAGAAGAATCGATGCCTTAGAATCACGGTGTTGGTGGAAAATATTGAATATAAAATGGACTGTCAAAAGAATAATCAAATTTGTCTTCGAAGAAGTACAGCGAGAATGCGCCTTAGAAGTGAAGATGGGACATATTATGAGGAGGAACCAGTCCCTGGAGAAGGACATCATGCTTGGTGAAGTAGAGGGTAAGCAAAAATGATGGATTCACACAGTGGCTGCAATAATGCGCTCAAACATAGAAATGATAGTTAGGTTGGGGCAAAATGGGGCAGTGTTTCATTATGATGCACATAGGGTCGCTCTGAGTAGGAACCGACATGAAGGAACCTAACAACAACAATTTAAAATACTAAAAGGTTTTCTCCAGTCTAGATTCTTTGCATGGAACGTTTAGTCTATTTACATTTGCTGAAAAACTTATGTTTTTCAGCTTATTAGTGTTTTTATTTTAAATTAAAAAAAAAACTTTATATTATTCAATGTACTGATTTTTAGTTACCTGTCTTCTCCGTGTGCCCCCTTCATCTCATTCTTGTCTTCTTTGGATTGATTATTTTTTGCTTTTCACAATTTCTTTGTATCATTTAAGACAATATGCACTTTACTTCTTTATGTTTAGTGATAATCTAGGACAATGTATCATACACTTAATCAAAAACTTATTTTATTACAACTTCATCTACTCCAACAATAAAAGGTATTATATATTTTAACTCGTATCTTCACAGCTATTGCTGTCTAACAAAACACCACAAAACTTGGCGGTTTAAAACAATAAGTTATTATCTCCCCAGGATTCTGGGTTGAGTGGGTTGGTTCTCTGCTGGAATGTCTATTTTGAAGTTGCAATCAGATACTGGCTGGAGTCATCTGAAAACCTGTTGGGCTGGATGTCCAAGAATACTTCTTCACTCCCATGTCTAGTGCCACAATGCTGCTCCGTGGGACCTCTCTCTCCAGCAGACAATTATGGGCTTTTTATGTGACCTACAAGTTCTTGACCGAGTTCTCAGCCACTCTACTTGGTGCCATTCACTGAGAAAGAATTTTCTGCAGATTTCCTGGACCTACTTGAGGAGCTGGGAGGTTAATTTCTAGCTAACTCAGACAGAATTGTGTTGTCCCTCACATTCCCTGGTTTATTCAGAGTTCTTCTGAATCCTCACCTTTAGGGGCCTTGTAGTTTATCTCCTGTTGTCCATGAAACACAGAGCCATGAAAGTTGATACAGCATTGTTTTTTTATTTGCTTTGACAAACATTCTGGTAAAGAAGCTATTTCCTTCTGCCTTATTGTTCTAATTACTGTTTTTATTTGTGTATGTGTGTGTCTGTGGTATATATATGCAGTTCTTTAATGCATGAAAGAAAAACTTAGATCTACATACCTATAATGTGTTTCCAAGTCTATCTATTCAACTAGCTCTGTGTGTTGGTTATGATACCTCATCTGCCATGTTTCCAGGTACTGAAGTCTCTGTCATGTTATTTTCACATTACTAACTTAAATTTAATCTTGATTATGTATATATTTTTAATTTTAGGAATGCTGTTTTTATAGACGGAATAGCTGTATATCAGAGAAGCTAACTTACCCAAGGTACATGTTCTTAGTTGACTGATCCCAGATGGCAACCCCTGGCCTTCTCACAGAAAAATCTAAGTGGTTTTTCCTCAACCACATTGTTTTTGATTTTTCACTTCTAGAACATCTTAAAACTTTAATCAAAGCCAAAGTGGTAAGACTTCTCTGTAATATAAAATAATTCTAAACAGATAATAATATTATTTTCAGAACAATGGTTCCAGATTATATGAAGTAGGGAAAGAGAATTATAACCCCTTTTATTCAAATGTAGTTGATACCTTTATTATGGGTTTTAGGTAACACATATATTCCCCTAAGCACTATTCCAGTGTGTGTGTGTGTGTGTGTGTGTGTGTATCCACAAAGCACAGCAGTTTAAAACAACAATTATTTATTTTGCAAATGAATTTGCAATTTCAGCAGGTTTCATCAGGGACAGCTCATCTCTACTCCACACTTCATCAGTGGAAGTGGCTCAACTGGGAGCTGAAAGATACACTTGCATGATGTGCCACCAAGGACTGAAAAAAATGGCTTTGAATTTGGCCGGGCTCTCAGCTGGGGATGTGCACTAGAAGTCTTGGTTTCTCTCTTTGTCACAGCATGGGGATTATATAATTGCACTAACACAATTACTCTTAAGACATTTCTTAAAACAGGGAATGGGGCAGCATACAGTCACTTGCAATTCTAAAATTCTGGTAGAAGTTGTTGCCAGCTCCTTAATTAAGATTCAGTGTGATTCTCTGGGAATTATTCTACATGATTTTTGCCTCTGCTTTCTGAGTTACCCTTGCTCTACCATAAGAAAACTGAGTAGTCACCTCAATCAGCTTACTCTTTAGACCAAACTAGTGATACCTCTGTCAGAAAAACATGCTTGCAAACATTGCGAGTTTTCCATGAATCTTACTGGAATTTACTCCATTAGACAAAACCCACAACTACCAACCTTGGGCTTCCTGTGACTCTGCTGCACTACAGTGCCATAAAACATTTTAGTAGTCCTATTTATTTTTAACTAAAGAGAATTTACAAGACTCTCAAGATTTATAGAAGGTCTTTTGTCTGTTTGGATGTTTATTTAAGGTAAAAAAAATTAAATCGTCCTGAAGCCTTAATAAATGATTTTAGAATCACGACTTGTGTTGGATCTTTGGCCTGAAGCCCTTTCTTAATTTGAGACCTCTTCGCTGAAAGAAAGTTTTATTTTTGAATCCACTGTGTACTGACTCCTTTGTACACAATATATTTTTTTCTTCAGCTCATCTCTCTACTCTTAGGTTTTAACATAGGTCATGAAAAGCCAATTAGCATTTTTATATTCTGTCTGGAAGTTTCTTTAACAAATTTTCCCACAGCAACATTTTGCAAATATTTCTTGATGTCTTCTTACGTATTTTATGTTTGATGGTCACATTGGGTCCTTATTTCATTTGAATTTATTTTATCTTCATTATGTGATTTAGGATCTATATTTAGTTTTCAAAAGGTATTATCCCCATCAAAATTAATGATTTCTATTATTTATCAAAAAATACAAATTATACACTTATCATATGCTATTTAGAAACTCAGTCACTCATACTTATTGCCAGAGCCCTAATTTCAGAGCAAAAACACCACTGCAAATTATGACAGGAGGACGAATATAATTTTTAATTAATTTACCATATATAAAAAGTCATATAGGAACAATGCAGCCAGATTGGCAAAATAAGAGCAAAATAACTTGATACAACACAAAAGAAGAATTTAAATGGGATGAACAAAATAGCAAAACAATATTTTAGAAACGTAACCTGTATCCAGTTTTGTTGCTGCCCTTTTGGCGAATTATGCTCAGCATTGATATCACATAAAATATTTTTCCAGCCACCTCCTCAAGGCCCCCTTGACTTCTTTATTTCTCACAGTGTATATAAGAGGGTTCAAGACAGGTGTGAAGATGGTATAAAACACTGAGACCACCTTATCATGGTCCTCTGAATCGTTAGATTTGGGCCTCATGTAGATGAACATGATGGTGCCATAGAAGAGTCCCACAACCACCAGGTGAGAGGAGCAGGTCTTAAAGGCTTTTTTTCCCAGCTCCAGCTGACCGCATGCGGAGCACTGCAGCCAGGATAAGGCTGTATGAGGCCAAAACGAGAGACAAAGGGATCAAGAGCATCTGAATGCAGCAGACATACATGAAAAACTCAAAAATCGTGGTGTCGGCACAGGCAAGGCGTACCAGTGATGGTGCTTCACAAAAAAAGTGATTGATTTCCCATGAGTGACAGTAAGGGAAGCTCAAAGTGGCACCAGCCTGCATCAGCCCATCGATCCCTCCCAGGAGCCAGGAACCTGATGTCATGAGTAAACAGAGCTTCTGACTCATGAGAATGGGGTAGCGCAGTGGGTGACATATGGCCACATAGCAGTCATAGGACATGGCCATTAAGAGGAAGCATTCACTCCCTCCCAGAGTGAGAAGCAGGAAGATTTGGACTCCACAGCCAGTGGGAGAGATAGACCTAGTGTCCCTCAGGTAGTTGGCTGCCATTTTGGGAAGGATGGTGGAGACCAGCATCATGTCCATGAAAGAAAGCTGGCTAAGCAGGAAGTGCATGGGCATGTGGAGTTGAGGGTCCACATGAATGAGAATGATCATAAGGGTGTTGCCCATCAGTGAGGTGATGAAGATCATAAGCACCATGGCAAACAGGAATAGGTGGATCTGTGTGTGGTTAAAGAGCCCTAGAAGAATGAAGTTTATTCCTGTAGTGCCGTTTGCATTGACCATGGCTCTACTGGTGCCTGAAAGATGTAAGAATGATGCAGAAGTGAGATTTGCTTAAAAGGAAGCTTGTACATATCTTTATGAAAACTTGATCAAATGACTTGGGAAATCTCAGACTTGGAGGGCTAATTACTACTTTAATCTTTCACTTACAAACAAGATTTTTGCCATAGCATACTACTATCCATCTCTACTATCCATCTCTGCTGTTACTATACATTATTTTTTATTCACACAAAATTAGATAACACATACATATACAGTAGTACAAATATACCTCTATTGTTTTTTAATAATTTGTCAGTATGCCACACGTAATTTACTCATGGTGTTAAGAAATATTACTTACACAATCCGAGTTCTTTACACTTTGGGTATTTCTATATTGAAGGAAATTCAGATTTATGCACTTTAGTAGGTATTGAGGTGATATGACTATAGTTATTACTTTTGCATGTGTTTTAGATATTTGCTTAATGTATTCTCACATGATTTTCTTCAATATCAAGACAAATTAAAATTTCAAAAGTTTCAAAAAAAATTACAACCAATAAAACTAAGTTTGATGGGGAAAAAACAGAAGCAAAAATTCTCTATTCCACACTTACATGCAGCCTGTGCTCTAAACACACTAGGCTTTCAGCCGCCACAGATTCTACTGTACCCATCACCACATCATTTATATTATCATGACTTGCGTTCCGGATCATGGTGCCTACATCTCGTTAAGTTTAGAACCCCCTCAACAATTAAACTTTTATGTATTATGTTCTTAAACAATGCTGCTGGTTTTAATTTATATATCCATTCTAAGGGAGCCCTGGTGCCACAGTGGTTAAGCTTTCGGCAGCTAACCAAAAGGTTGGCAGTTCAAACTCACCACCCACTCCTTGGAAACTCAATGGGGCAGGTCTACTCTGTCCTATAGGGTCAGAATTGACTTGACAGCACAGGTGTTTTGGATTTACCCATTCAAAAAAAAGTTAATAATTTCATAAATGAACATAATTCATATTGCATGTAATTTTCATATAAATTTGGATATCAATAATCTTATACTTTTAAAAGTAGAAGACAAAAACTAATCCATTAATTATGACTTATCCAAATGATATTCTCATATAATGAACCTGAGGTCCAACATCTCCCACAGGTAAAATATACAGGTACTCATTCACTTTCAGAATAGTTCCTCTTTTCACTAGAACCTACAACTTCCATTTCTTTTACGTGTAAGTATTTTTGGTGGTAGAAATGGATGCACAAGTAAATGGATTCACCTATTATACTTAGGTAAGTGGTGTTTTTGCTCACAAATTCAAATTGTCAAAGAGAGCTGTGAATTCAGGATTACCAACAGTATTATGTTTGGACTTCATTCATAATCTGTGGTGTAGTAAATCCTTTTTTAGTTTTTCTGTAACTTATTTGGAAAACATTGCAAATTTTGTGAATGGTCTATGATCTTCACACCTTAAATACATATTAAAAATTTTTTGATTCTTAGTATATACCAACAATGACTTTCATATCATTAAAATATGTAGATGTTCCATTTTTCAAAATTTATATAAATATGCTATAATAGTGAGCATATCATTCTTTTATGCTTTGTTCCCTCAAATATATATATTTTGAGTGAAATATATATATATTCAGTTTAATATATCGTTAACTACTGCCAATTTTTATTACATCATATATATGCAATTTATATATATATAAATATAGATGTGTATATATATAATGTTTATTTAAGAATACTTAGCTTCTTTCCAATCTTTCGTTAATATAACCCATATCCTTGTGCATGTGGCAATATTTTCTCAAGTAAATATTTTACTAGAATATTTTGGGCTTAAGATAATTGCATCTCCACCTTTTACACTCCAGTCAACTGTCAATTTGTGTGATAATTCCTCCACATATTTTACTGTTAGATGCGATAATTAACAGCAATCATATAAGTGTGAAAATAAATTTAAATTGCATGTCACTTAAGTTACATGGCAGAAACTGTTTTAATCTATTCATCGACCTCATGGATTTGTTCTGCAAACTGTTACTATCTCTTATTCATGGTTTCTAGTTTGGCTTTTTCTTAATAATTTAAAGAATTTCCCATGTATTTTGTAATTTATATATTTATATATATAATTTACATATCTTTATAACTTGTTATTTATATGCATTGTGAATATCTTCTCCAGTTGATTTTATATATTTGACATTTTTGTTATTTTGGACTGAAGTTTTGCATTTTATCTTACATATATTTGGGATACTTATATGATATTAATAATTTAATATTAATGTTCTGCATTTCATTAATAGGCTACCATTTTAAACAATTTCAATGTTATTTGGATCAAACAACTTGTTATTGGTATATATATAAGTTGTTTGAATCTATGATCATTGTTGATTTAATATTACGTTGTACTGTCTTTGCATGCATGAATATTTAACATATTAAACTCACAAAATGTATTGCTATAGTTCATCTTTTAATTTGTAGTCTCTGATTTTTTTTTTTTAAACAAAATAGGGATAATCAGTGTCCTTAAAGGCCATTAAAACATAGGTGTAAAGTAGTCTGTGTCTGTAGATTTTTTTTTTTTTAAATAATGTATTCACTTTCCTATTAGTTTCAGGTAAGCTGTGTTTTCCTATTACTTTTTAAATTCATATGACTTTCTATTTTTAAGGAAACATTTTCCTTTTCTAATCTATTTTCTTTGTTAGCGTTTCTCACTGCATTGGGTGGATGGACAGGTCTGTGTCTCTGGCTGCCGCTGAACTGGAGGTCATGACATGCAAAGTTCATTCACTTAAGCCTGCCCTGGGTCAGGGCACACTGGGTATAGACATACGAGTTACGAGTTGCTTAAATAACACGAAGACTAGGAGTCAGAACTCTAAAGACCTGTCCATATTTTGTTCACAAATATGTGTGATATTTGGGGAAGGTCACTTACTTTCCTATGAGCCACTCTCCTTGTTTCTAGACTGGGAAAATTCGCAGACTTTGGTAGACAGCTGTACTGGAGCACTGGTTTCATTTGTTTCCAGCGGGGCTCATTCTCTGCTTCCGCGATTTGATAACCACCTGCTAAGGCCCTGAGCTTAAGGGCAGCTTTCCAGTGTTTCTCAGATGCCAAGATTCAATGAATATGATTTTGAAAGTCTTCTGTAGATTTAAATTTAAGATGAAATTATTTTAAATTAACAGTATTTGAAAATGTTATTATATCAGGCATTCTATTCGCTGGACAAACAGTTCATATAATGTGAAATAAATGTATATTTCACATTTAATCAGCATGAATTACGAAGTTCAGAAAAGTTACATGACTGATCTAATAATAAACATTTAAACTGGTAGCTGCATTCATCTGAAGGTTGTCTAAACGTAAAAGTTCATATTTAATGGCCAGGTCTCTAGAGTTTGAATACCTATGCCACTGTTTAGTAGTTGGATAAATTTGAGCAATATGCTTAAACCTCAGTTTTGTTATGTGCAAAATGAGATGACATAATAGTATCTACTATAGGATTATTTGATAATTACAAAATAAAATGTATATAAGTACATTGGAGAATGCATGCACAAGAAGATAGCTCTATAAAGTTATTGATTATTATCATTATTATATTATTATTGGTCACCCATAGATGTTTCCTACCAAAATATTTTGAAAGAAAAATTAGTATTTTCCCATAACTCACATGTAATGTAATGTTACTTATTTCATATCAAAGAACAAAAATATCATTACATATCAGTCTTCAATTTTCAGCATAAGTGACATGTTTTCTGTGTTCCTTTAGATTTTTCTGTCGTCCTCTGTCTGTCTACCTTCTATGAATTTATTTTAAACATAGAGGAAACACTCACGACCATGGTAAATTAAATTATTCCAAGGCTATTAGGTTATTTGATTATTAATTTTGCAATGTGTTCTCATGCCTTTAATATTCAACGTGTTATAAGAATTGTAATAGATATCATGAAACTTGTCATAAATTCAATAATGTCTCAAAATTCAATCAAAATTTTTTAAAATAGCAGGTAAAAAGAAAAAATATTATCTCTATTTCACATCAAAAAGTCAGTTGTTCCCAAGTGAATTCAATTCTGTGTAATTCCACACTACCAAAGTAGAAGAGGGATATGCAGGTCAGATAAATTTCTAGTTGTCTATAATATTTCTGTACAATTTAAAACAGGATAAAAACGTGTTCCCATTTATTTTCTAGTTGTCCGTCCTATAGGGTCGCTATGAGTCGGAATCGACTCGAGGGCATTGGGTTTTTGTATAAAGTGGGTAATTGCAGAAAGCTCAGGTTACTTTTAGATTCATTGTCACATTTTTCTGTCTACCTCAATGTGGTGTTCCCAGAATTAGCAAAGCTTCCCCTTTCTCAAAGTTACACTCTGTGTTACACACCCATCTGTCCAATATTCTGGCCTGGCACTAGCATGTTCATTCCTTCAATTCAATCCAAAACAATTCCAAGCCAAAATGAGTCTTATTTCACATCTGCGTGACATAGATGAAGTAACTCAGACATAACAAGGATTTTTATAACTGTAGCAAACAATGTCCCAAGTACTATGTTAACCCTGGATGTGCATTGCCTCATGCAATGTCACAACAGTTAAATGAGGTAAACTGTCACTGTTTCGGATTTGCAGATGAAGGACTGGAGGGTTAGATTAATTCATTTTTCCCTGGTCTCAAAAGTAGGAAGCATGGGTCCAAAATCCTAGTCATGAAAGTAAACTCCCCACAGTTATTTTGGGCTTGCCAGTTTTTTGTTCCAATTATTATCTTAATAATGACAAAACTTTTTGAATAAAACAAACAACATAAATAAAGAATGGGCTCCCAAACACATTATTGTTGTTAGATGCCATTAAGTCACCTAACACACTGCTACCCCGGGCAAAATGCTGCCCAGTCCTGCGCCATTCCCATAATCGGTTGTTGATTGGACTATTGCCATCCATCGGGTTCACTTTGGCTGACTTTTCAGAAGTAGATCGCTCGCCTTTTCTTCCTAGTGCATCTCAGTCTGGGAAATCTGCTGGAGCTCACTGGAGCAACTGTGAGTTCTGTGAAGTTAGGCACCTCTCTTATAAACTGTGTGTCTCAGGTTAGTGTATTTAAAATGGGTAACTGTCTTACTTTGTAAAAATGAAAAAATATAGTGCACGTAGAATGTTTAATTAAATTATTTATCTCGACACAAACTTTTCCCCAAAGAGAAATTCATGAATAGAGAATTTAATAGAATCAGATATATGCATCCATTTACCTTAGAGTCAGAGTGTTAACTAAGGCTCAACTTTCTTAAAAAGCTTAGTACAGATCGTCCCCGACTTAAGACATATTTGAGTTGCAACGAACTGCCCTATGACTATCCTTTTTTTTTATCTTTGTACATCTTATTGTTAGTAATATGTACTACATATAACGTTGTAGCACATAATTTGTTGATGTTATCATTCTCATGCCAATCCCAAAGACAAATAAAGGTTGGATTTATAAATATATTGATAGGAGGCAAAAATAATGAATATTTTTTTTTTAATTAGATAGTCTACTTATATCAGAACTGGCTTATGACTGAGTCTTCAGAATGGAACCCTGTCTTACACTGGGAAATACCTGTAATATTATTTTCATAATTACAATTTGATAAAGATACATTAGTGCAATATAAGTATGAAAGGATGTTCTTTCTCACTGGAAATTAATACATAGTTTAAACCAAATTTTTATAATTTCTATGCATTCAAACATTATATACTCAATGTTTCTTTATGATATGCATTACCGGTAGGAATGCAATGAAGATTAATCTCAGGGTAAAAGTGAAAATCCCTTATTAGTCAATTTGGCTATATGGAGTGAGAGCCAGAGAGCTAGTCTTGTCCCTTGAAGCATTGCCATACGTTGTGGATATCATTCTAAAATATGACTAAAAAAGAAGGGCTGGGAGGAGACCCTGTAAACACAAAGGGCTTATTTTGCAAGGTTTTCCACAACGTGCATCCTGAACTAGTATAGAACTAATAAATTTCCCATGGAACACAATATAACAGCTGGAATACTCTTAGATATCATGCTGATTGTATAAACAATATTTTTCAAATTGTAAAAAATGTATATGGAAGAATATAAAAGGAATAGTTATGATGTTATCAAGTGCAATCTAGGTGCTTTAATTTCTGTGCTTTCCAAATAGTATGATTGTGATATAGTTTTTTAAATTACAGAAATTAAGCGGGCCACAATAGCGCATACCATCCCCGGTTGTAAGCACTCAGTCTAGGAGTCGTAGCACTAACCTGCATCAGAGGAGCCACCGTGCAGGAGGTGTGGAATACTCTAAGCCTCTGGTTCCCAGATCACTGTTCG